>NW_024609879.1:127707332-127996930 GCF_016920785.2 Ixodes scapularis | reverse complement strand
AATTGATCGTGGCAGGTTAGCCCCGTTAAGCGCGCTTCTTACTTAGCACTAATGCTCAGCAGTGAAGCAACACCCGTGGAGCTCGCGTTTGCGGAAGCTGCTTCTCCCCAGTGCGCCAGTGCTCGCTAACAAGCGCACTCAACGGGGCTAAAAACTCTGCGTTCAACATTGTGAAAAGTACAAATATTGAAGCCGCTTGCTTAGGAGCAGTGGCGTTGCCAGCGTCAGCGGCACCCCCCGCGACACCACCCCCCACCCCGCCGCCCCCTCCCCCCCCCCCCGCCCCCCCCCCCTTTGTGACGCCATTCCTTAGGAGGGAAGCGCACGTTCTATGAGGGATGGTGCACGCACGCGTTTGGCTTACTTAGAAAAAAAGGGAAACTTTGTAAATGCCGCATCCGCATTTCAGTAAAATTTCCAAATTTAAACTGGCTTTTTTGCACGAGTATTATACCCCTGTCAGACGGGCACGTAAATGACATTTAAGCAAACTGACATTACAGCTCGGCCAATCCGCGTGGTTAATACGCCGCGCGGATCGTGCACGCGAGACGTGCAGAACCAGGATCACGTGCTGATTTGCTCAAAATTTGATCAAAATGAAATTTACTTTTCCATCTGACAGGGGTATTAGGCAGAGATGTTCGGAGAACCTGCGTTAATTATTGGTGATTGGAGAAAAAGTATCTGTATTCAGCAAGAACATTTCAAATCCCCCTCGATTAGGCATAGCTGGGCATCGTGCAGATTGAATTGTATGTCAGATGCGTCGTTTACTCGCAACGCAACGTAGGAACTGAACTTTCGGAGGCCAGAGTCGATAAACATAGTTGTATTAAAATTAATTTAGCTTAGAAACGGACACGTGAAAGCTTAGGAACAACCTTCACGAGTTCAGCCGGGTTGTCGTTGAAGCATTAATACTGTAGTGAAAGGCTTAGATGCTCGAAATTCAAATAGAAAATATTTGGACAGAAGCACCATTTCCAGACGACTATAGATTTGATTCTGTGATACTGAGTAACCTTCGGACACATTAAAAAAAGTGAAAGCCGTTTACAAATCCCTGTAACGCAGAATTGGAGCGCAGCTCTTGAGGAGGAGGAGTGAAGGGTACTGGGGGGAGGGTAGACCCCTCCTCCTCCCCTCATTCTTTAATATGCTCCGGGGGGGGCGGTCACGTGACCTCGGGGGGGGGGGAGGGTGTCACGTGACTTCGGGGAGGGGGGTCACGTGACCTCGGGGGGTCACGTGACCTCAGAGGGGTCACGTGACCTGGGGGTCACCTTGGGGTCACGTGACCTTGAGATGACCTTGGGAGGGGTCACGTGACCTTGGGGGTCACGTGACCTTGGGGAGGAGACCACGTGACCTCGGGGGTCACGTGACCTCAGAGGGGTCACGTGACTTGGGGGTCACGTGACCTTCAAAGGGTCACGTGGGGTCTTGGGGTCACGTGACCTTGGGAGGGGTCACGTGACCTCGAGGGGTCACGTGACCTTGAGATGACCTTGGGAGGGGTCACGTGACCTTGGGATGACCTTGGTTACGCCGACGGCGACGGCGACGGCGACGCCGCTCAAGCCGGGAACGGGCCCCTAAGAGCTGCGCTCTAAAAGGTTTTAAGGCTAGAACCATAGATGGTGCCATCGGGCAGGACAAGACTCTAAACACAAAAGTCCAAGACGCATTCTGGGCACCGTGGTTCGACCGAACCGTCAGACGTAAACAAAGCCTAGGAGACGGAGAAAAAAAAATGAAAGCCGCTTACAACTCCCTGTAACGCCGAATTAGAGCGCAGCTCTTGAGGAGGAGGAGGGAAGGGCACTGGGGGGGGGGGTTAAACTAACCAGGGGGGGGTCACGTTACCTTGGGGGACACGTGACCCCCAATGCCGATGATGTCATCACTGACGTCACTGATGACGTCATCAGTGACGATGACGATGCGGGTACCGATGACGTCATTAGTGACGTCACTGATGACTTCACCAGTGATGATGACGATGACGATGCGAATGTCGGTGACGTCATCAGTGACGTCGCTGATGACGTCATCAGTGATGATGACGATGACGATGCGGATGCCGGTGACGACATCAGTGACGTCACTGATGACGTCATCAGTGATGATGACGATGACAATGCGGATGTCGGTGACGTCATCAGTGTTGATGACGATGACGATGTGGATGCCGGTGACGTCATCAGTGATGATGACGATGACGATGTGGATGCCGGTGACGTCATCAGTGATGATGACGATGACGATGCGGATGCCGGTGACGTCATCAGTGATGATGACGATGACGATGTGGATGCCGGTGACGTCATCAGTGATGATGACGATGACGATGTGGATGCCGGTGACGTCATGTGTGATGATGACGATGACGATGCGGATGCCGGTGACGTCATCAGTGATGACGATGACGATGTGGATGCCGGTGACGTCATCAGTGATGATGACGATGACGATGTGGATGCCGGTGACGTCATCAGTGATGATGACGATGACGATGTGGATGCCGGTGACGTCATCAGTGACGATGACGTCATCGGGGGGTCACGCGACATCGGCGGGGGTCACGTGACCTCGAGGAGGGGGCCACGTGACTTCGGGGGGTCACGTGACCCCCCACGAGGTCACGTGACCTTGGTGGGGGGCTCGCGCGGTGCATTATGGGACATTTCCCATGATGCACCGCGCGGTTACGCCGACGCCGACGGCGACGGCGACGCCGACGCCGACGGCGACGCCGCTCAAGCCGGAAACGGGCCCCTAAGAGCTGCGCTCTAAAAAGTGAAAGCCGTTTACAACTCCCTGTAACGCCGAATTAGAGCGCAGCTCTTGAGGAGGAGGAGGGAAGGGTACTGGGGGGGGGGGGTCAAGTGACCTTGGGTGGGGGTCACGTGACCTAGGGGGGTCACGGGACGATGACGATGCCGATGACGTCATCAGTAACGATGACGATGCGGATACCGATGACGTCATCAGTGATGATGACAATGACGATGCGGGTGATGTCATCAGTGATGATGACGATGACGATGCGGATGCCGGTGACGTCATCAGTGACGTCACTGATGACGTCATCAGCGACGATGACGATGCGGATGCCGGTGACGTCATCAGTGACGTCACTGATGACGTCATCAGCGATGATGGCGATGCGGATGCCGGTGACGTTATTCGGGGGTCACGTGACCCCGGGGGTCACGTGACTTGGGGTATTACGTGACCTTGGGGAGTCACGTGACCCCCGATGACCCTTGGGGAGGGGTCACGTGACCTTGGGATGACCTTGGGGGTCAAGTGACCTTGGGATGACCTTGGTTACGCCGACGGCGACGCCGCTCAAGCCGGGAACGGGCCCCTAAGAGCTGTGCTCTAAAAAGAGAGCGTTCCGTACGTTGACAGCAGACTTCGATGTTGAACACCGCCGCCATAGGGCAGCGGTCCACGCGCATGGCCTCCGGGATCTGGGAGCACTTGCGGACGTCTCCGCCGATCTCGTGGATGTTGGCGAATCCCCAGGCGACCGAGAACCCCGGTACCAGCCTCAGGGCCCACATGGACTTGGCCAGAACCTCTTCGTCGATGCCAAACACCTTCAGCTTGCCCAGGAAGAAGACCACGGATATCACGATGCTCAGCATCACGCCTGGTGTGAGATCGTGCGTAGTGTGTCCATTAAAACACGTGCTTTAAAAAATTGTTCGCCGTGAAATTCCACGCGAACGCCCTTTCCTCGAAGGACCACCTATCCGTTTTTTTTTTTAAGTTTTTATAAGTAAACATTTCCGGGCTAAAAATTCCGAAACGTCGTCTCGCCCCCCCCCCCCCCCCCCTTCTCTCCTCCCCCACGTGACAAACGAGTTCTTGGTGGGTTCCCGCTCGTTTTTGTCACTGTAAAATGTGAATTCGCTGTATCCACGAGCTGCGGCATCGGTTACCGTAGCATGCGAGCTAGTTGCGGGCCCGCATGCGACGGAATGTCTGAGCGTGGCCTGAGAGCTGGTAATGAAGTTTTGCGACACACGAGCTCATGGCGCCATGGAACCCGAATTTCTGCAATCTGCACGTGTACTAACAGTTCTCGTGACATGCGAGTTTGTCTCACGCGTCTGTACGGTATTATTAAATGCAAATCTGCACCGTCTGCGACATTATCGGTTGTTGCAACGCGGGAGTTGGCAGAGAGATTTCCCCCGTGCTCATCGCACCGTGAAAGCCGAGTTCACCATGTCTGCACTCTGCGGCATCGGGATCTGCGTCATATTGTTTATAGCAGGTGCTCCACCGTTCATTGGTCATTTTTGATGACGCTTTGCCGTCATATCCCCGAAAATCGCCCACCAGACCTCTTTCGCACATTTGCTTCTTCACCAAAGGTGGGCGTTCGTACGGGATCCCCGTGGCACGAGACAGTATTGCAAAGGTTACAATATGACTGCAAACACGTCGTTTAAGCTGGTGCTTCCAGCGTAGTTGCACGTATACTCTTCTCAGCAGTCTAATCTATATATATATACGTAGATTAAAAAAAAAACACTGAACTGCCAAGAAAAAAAATGTTACAGTGCTGAATAAAACATATATATGCCACAAAAACAAAAAAAATGTGGAAAAAGAGAAGAAGGATTAAAATTTATCACATTATTTACGCAGCGAGACATGTTTTGAGCAAGGAGCAATTCCAGAACGTTCTTTTTTTTTTTTTTTTTTTTTTTTTTGGGGGGGGGGGGGGGGCGTTGATTCCGAAATAGAAACAAATTTCAGAATCGCTCGAATCGCAACGTAAATGATGGAGAATGCCACCAGTACTGCTAGCCCAAAGGTTGGCACACAGTTTTTAGATGCTCAGATTTTTGTATTGTCATAGATTACGAGCCATTTAGGAAACAATTAGGCAAGCTGCGACCTTCTTTCTCGCGGTGGCTTTTCAAATGGTCAGCGCCGCAGCGCTGACCAATTGCAGCAGACGACGTCGTCTCAATCCATTGGCTTTGCTTGGTCCCGCCGTTTAGCATGAGCCCCTACTCTGCACGAAACACTCATAGGCCAGAGGCTGGTTACTGCACTTGCATCCGAGTGGCCTCAAGTGCGTTCCGTTTCAGCATATATAACAAGACCGAAGGCTTTGCAGTATTTGCGCATTCATCCTCGGCGGGTGGCTGTAGCGCCGGCTTTTCTGCACGGCCCGGGATGCTCTGCTCGTCACGTGACTGAATTTGGCGAATAGCAGCACCGCGCGCACCGCCGATTATGGAAAACAAAAGGAGGAGAAGGAGGCGAAAGCAGGGAACATGCGCCGGTAAGCGTGCAACGTCGGCGGAGCGATCGTAGCGGAGGCTTGCCTGCACGGCGCTGGATGCTTTGCTCCTCACGCGATCGATCTCGGTGAATAGCGGCGCGGCTGCGCGATGAAAACAAATGCGCAACTCTGTTTCCCCTTCGGGAGAGCATATCGTGGAACTCTACTCTTGTTGTAAGCGGATACGAGAAGATGCAACCCACCGGAGCACACGGTGTGCGAGCCAGTCTTTACCTGCCTCGCTTTAACGTGGCGATAAGAGAATCTTGGTCTCACCCGTAATGACGTTGATCGTGGTCAATAGGGCGTAGCCGGCCGACGGCGTCTTCTTCACGTACGAGAAGAGGTAACTGAAGGGAATGGCTGCCCAGCCGTACAGAAGCAACAGGAAGTAGGTGGCCCCTGGAAAGACAAGAAACATTGACTATTTCTTCTTTAATCTTTTTTTTTTTTAATTTTGAATCGGGTATTGCATTATGAGCATTTCATTTTTTTCCACGCCTTCTATCCCATTTCACGGTCGCCACTTGTCGTTTTCGATAGTACGGCGCCGGCGTAGGCGAGCTGGTGCGAGTTCACGGTTTTTCTCAAAACACCCAAAACTGAGTGCAGAAACTTAAAGCAACGAAAGTAAAAGAGAGGGGGAAAAAACGACAGAAATCCGACGTCTTGAGACGTCGGGTCTTGTCATCCTTTCGCGTTCTTTTTTTTTATTTTTTTGGTTGCATCAAGTTACTTCACCCAGTCTCAAGTGTTAAAAAAATGGTAAACTTTCTTTAGACTTTCAGGATGTTCCCCCAGACCCTTTTCATACCTATGCGCCCTCTGGCGGCGATCGAAAGTACGCACCCTGAGCGTGCATCAGACACGACTGCTGCATCAGTGCGTACTTGGGTGCAAACCTATTCGATACGAGTGCTTGGTCGGCACCCGGCATGGTCTCGAATCCAGTCGCACGCTTCACACCGGGTGTGAAGCCCAAAATATTGTGGCTGTAACATACAGAAGTCTAACGGACTAGCGGAGAGAGGAGTTCAAATTGTAAAACGAATCTTTAAGAAGACCAATTCGGTTGGTGAAGACAGGTGGTTAGGACTCCTAAATTACAAATCAACACCTCTTGAAGGTGGATGCTTACCAAGCGAGTTACTTATGAACAGGAATTTAAGGTGTAGGTTGCCCAATTTCACAAGTATAGAAAAAAAAAGATGTAAAAGAACACTAACAGCAGTACAGAGGAACTCACCAAGGTGAACTTCACCCTGGCGATATTGGTCATGGGAACCAAAAGCGAAAGTAGTTCGCAAAGTTGCACCGCGTTCATTTCAGGTACTGGCGGAAGACAATCGTACATTTCGCAGGAACAGGCAACACCTACTAAAGACTCAGGAAAAGTTCCAGAAGGCCGATGGTACTGATAGTGAATCGGACGAATTTCCGGAAGCAAACGACGGCGAAGAAGAACCATTACATGCGCCAGCTCGACGCCGCAAGGGCTCCAAAAGCAGCGTCTGAAAAACACCTCGAAACAGCGAGAGCTCCAAGCGCAACGTCAGGAAACCAACTCGACGTAGCAAGAGTTCCAGGAGGAACAGCTGGGAGTACACCCAGTATATCTAGTCAGCAGGGGGCCCAGTTAAGAAGATGAACGAGGCAGTGCAGACCTCGAGCCGTGCTGACCATGGAGTTAATATAATGTACGCTAGAGGTTCAACTGGCGCTAGTGTGCTGCTGCAAATTGAAGCAGACAGCAACCAGTCAAAAATTGACTTCCGGTGATGCATTTCTATGGGAAAAAGCGAGTGCATTTTCTCGCTGCGCTCAATTATAAGAGCAAATATCACGAATATTTCGTACGTACTAGGCATATTGGAACATTTCTCAGTCACGCAGATGAAATAATTGGTCAGTTACGGCGTTTTTATTTAAAATTCGTGGCATAAAAAACGGCGCTAAAACCGCTTCGTACATGTATTTATGTGTACTGTCGGACACTGTTAGTGCGAACATGGCGTCGGCGCTTTCCACCATGAGGGAGGTACATGTCAAACGAACGAAGGACATATGGAAAACCAAGAGAGACGGCAAGAACTACGCAGTAACACTGGATAAGTAACTCCTTGTGCACGCAGACGATCAAAATAAATTGAAAGCCACGTAGTATAGTCCGATTTGCAATAAATAAGTACTGCTTTATTCTTTCTGGTCATGAATATGGCCGAAGATGCGCGTTCTGGGTTCAAATCATCAACCGCACGCTCCAAATCTGTGCAAATAGGGAGAAGTCCGAGAACAGGTGCCCGATAAAAACTGCCTGACATAGGAAATAATAAAAAGACACCTTTCGTAGCCCACGTACTTTATTTTTTACATTCGAAAGTTCTTTAACCGATCGTAAAGATGCGCGACAGAGTCATTTTCATAGAGTGACAGGACGGGCATATTGCCGCGCGAAGTAGGCAGCGCGGCCGTAGCCTAACGGTTATCGCGCTTGCCTCCCACGCGAAGGGCCAGGGTTCGATTCCTGGCCGCGGCTATGCATTTTTGTTGACACTGTAATGTGATGTTCTGGTGAAATCGAGAACCGTCTAGCTGATTCGAGGTCAGAATGTTCTACGCGTCGAACCTTCTACGCCGAATGCTCCAGAAGCCAACGTGTGTACAAAAGCGGCGCCGCGGGCAAGCCGGAGTCAGTTTTCGCCCCAGCGTTCGACTGTGCTGCTACGCCGACTTCGACGCCCGCGACGCTCTGTTATTCTCTTTGTACCCGTTTAGTTTTGGCACAAATTCGCCACATTAAACGTTTATTTCTTTCTGTTTAGTTATTGTTCTTTTGGTCACCACCCGTGACATTTTGGTGGAGGTGCGGGGTACCGCATGCCCGTGCAGCGTTCCCCTCCAAGAGCCCGCAGTGCAAGTCCAGTTCCAAGCCCAGTGAGGAGACCAGTCCCCGCGGAACCCGAATCCCGGACCAGCCGGCGCATCAAGGGAGAGGATCCTGAATACGGTTCGTTACTGAACAAGCCCAAGCCGAAGACGACGACGATGGCCAACCAGTCGCAGACCCCGGCCGCTCCTGCCTTCATCTACCTGCCCGTCGCACCCCGTACTCCGACGCCATTCCACGGGGACGCCCACGAAGACGTCGAGGACTGGCTTCAACAGTACGAGCAGGTGGCCCAGCACAACCGATGGACGGACGACCAGCGCCTGCAGAACCTTTACTTCGCGCTCGAAGGAACGGCCAGGCACTGGTTCGAGAATCGGGAGACTTCGTTGATCTCGTGGACCGCCTGCAAGAATGAGTTGAGGCGAACTTTCACTAACCAGTACCGACGGGAGAGGGCCGAGGACCTTCTTCGAATGAGAACCCAGGGCGCAAACGAGACCATCACCAGTTTCGTCGAGGATGTCCTGCGCCTGGTCACTCGCGCCGACCCTCAAGCCACCGACGAAAAGAAGTTGCGGATCCTGATGCGAGGCGTACGAGATGACATCTTCGGAGGCCTCGTCCGCAACCCGCCGACCACCGTCGAAACGTTTGTAACAGAGGCGACCAACATTGAACGGGCCCTGCAAGCACGAGCCGCTCACTTCCATCGAGCTCGTGCCGTCGCTGCACCCACGCCGTTAAGCTGCGCCCTCAGCCCCAATATTCCGGGGATCCGAGAAATAGTCCGGGACATCGTCCGTGAAGAACTGAAGAAGCTGATACCTGCCGCCGAACGTCTAGCTGCACTCTCGATCGCCGAGATTGTTCCAGAAGAGGTCCAGCAAGCGCTCCAGCCAGACGTTCTCGCCGACGCCGCACCGGAACCACCAGCTGTGACCTATGCCGCTGTTTTTCGTCGTCCGCAGCCTCCTATTGCTCGGCAGTACCCAGCTGCACCCCGACGAGAAGTCTCTTCGCCGCAGTACGCGCCGCGCCAAGAGCAGCGTGGACTTCGAAAGACCGACGTGTGGCGCACGGATGACGGACGCCCGGTGTGCTTCCACTGCGGGGAGGCTGACCACGTTTACCGGAGGTGCCCCTACCGCCAGCTCGGCCTGCGAGGATTCGCTCCAAACGACCGTCGACCTCGTGTTGGAGAACGACCAAGGGACATCGAGGAATACCTCCGTCGCCCTCCGTCACCAGCGCCCACCGCACCACGAGGTTCCCGTTCTCCATCCCCCCGACGTTCCGCGTCGCCTTTCCGTCGGTCGCGCCGTGACAGCCTGTCCCCCTATCTCGTCGGGAAAACTACCGTAAGTGCGGCAACGCCTGGAGGTGCTGTTGCCGAAGACGACCTGAGTAAAGAGCCTCCAAGAACGCCGGAGCGCTCCCACTCTCCCGACGCCACGCATCGCTACGACGCCCCTGCAACGGTGTCCAACAACCTAAACGCCGTCATCAACGGCCACGACGCATCGGCACTCGTGGACACCGGAGCAGACTACTCAGTCTTGAGTGGGAGGCTCTCCCGCCGCCTTCGAAAAGTCATGACGCCGTGGGAAGGACCCCAAATACGAAGAGCCCGAGGACATCTCATCACACCAGTCGGGAGATGCACTGCTCGCGTCGAGATCCACGGTGAAACGTGCCCTGTCAAGTTCGTCGTTCTGCTAGACTGTTCGAGGGACGTTATCCTCGGAATGGACTTTCTCTGTGAGTATGGCGCCGTCATCGACCTCGGAACAAACCGGCTGACGCTACGAAAACCTGCTCCACCAGCGGAGGAACCCGAAGCGACGTCACCCACGGTCCGAGTCGTCGCAAACCACGTAAACCTACCACCGCGGACGAGTGTTTTCGTACTTGTCGGGATCGATGAAGCTTCCTGTGGCGAAGTTCTTCTCGAGGGAAGCCTCCAATTGCTCCTGGGAAGAGGCATAGGCGTCGCAAGGGGAGTAGCTGAACTTCAGGATGGGCGGACTGTGGCCTTCGTGACGAACTTCCGAAACGAAACGCAACACCTCACAAAAGGTGCAGCCGTGGGCCACGTCGAGAAACTCCGAAACCCCGCCGAAATCACCGCGATCACTGACGAATCCTCGCCGCCCCAGCAAGACAGTACGTCGCCAGCGCAGCTCGACATTGACCCTAAGCTTCCGGACCCTAAACGGCGTCAGCTGGTTAACCTCCTCGCCGAATACCGCGACTGCTTTGCGACGTCGTCGAAGGTGCGCCAGACCGCGGTTGCCAAGCACCGCATCGTTACCGAGGACGACGCGCGCCCTGTGCATCGATCGCCGTACAGAGTCTCCGCTAAGGAAAGGGAGGTGATCCATCAGCAAGTTCAAGAGATGCTGAATGACGACATAATCCAACCTTCAAGCAGTCCATGGGCCTCTCCAGTCGTGCTGGTTAAGAAGAAGGACGGAACTCTTCGGTTCTGCGTGGACTACCGGCAGCTCAACACGGTTACGAAGAAAGACGTCTACCCACTCCCCCGCATCGACGACACTCTAGACCGGCTGCGCCACTCTCGATACTTGTCATCGATGGACCTGAAGAGCGGCTACTGGCAAATCGAGGTCGACGAACGGGACCGAGAGAAGACAGCTTTCGTCACGCCGGATGGACTGTACGAGTTCAAGGTGATGCCCTTCGGACTATGCACGGCGCCAGCAGCTTTCCAGCGTGTCATGGACACCGTACTGGCAGGGCTGAAGTGGCAGAGTTGTCTCGTCTACCTTGACGACGTCGTAGTATTTTCAGCTGACTTCGACGAGCACTTGAGACGACTCCGAGCTGTTCTTCAAGCCATTCAGACCGCCGGACTCACACTCAAGCCGTCAAAGTGCCGGTTCGCCTATGACGAACTGAAGATCCTTGTCCACGTGGTTAGTAACGAAGGCGTCCGCCCAGACCCCGAGAAGACTCGCGCCGTCGCGGCATTTCCAGCGCCGACAGATAAGAAGGCCGTGCGAAGATTCCTTGGACTTTGTGCCTATTATCGACGCTTCGTTCGGGATTTCGCAAGGATTTCTGCACCACTTACGAATCTCACGAAGGACGCCGAGAAGTTCGAATGGGCCGAGGAGCAACAGCAGGCATTCGACGAACTGAAACGATGACTCCAGACTCCTCCTGTGCTTGGACATTTCGACCAGGATGCGGAAACAGAAATTCACACGGACGCAAGTAACGCGGGACTGGGCGCAGTACCAGTCCAAGTGCAAGAAGGCATCGAGCGAGTCATCGCCTACGCAAGTCGGACATTGTCCAAGGGGGAGAAAAATTACTCCACAACTGAGAAAGAATGCCTTGCGGTCGTCTGGGCAATAACAAAGTTTCGTCCGTACTTGTACGGGAGCCCGTTCCGTGTAGTCACGGACCACCACTCGCTCTGCTGGCTTGCAAAGCTGAAGGACCCGTCAGGACGCCTCGCTCGATGGAGTCTTCGACTACAAGAGTTCAACATGACAGTGGTCTATAAGTCAGGCCGCAAGCACAGTGACGCCGACTGCCTGTCCAGAGCCCCCGTCGAAACCCCTTCCGGCTGCAGCGACGACAATGACGACGAGTGCTTCCTAGGAGCAGTGAACACCGACGATATGGCACGACGTCAACGGGACGATCCTGAGCTGCGCGCATTAATCGAGCACCTGGAAGGGGGCAGGAGTACCGTGCCACGTGTCTTCTCACGAGTACTGCCGACCATCGCCATCCGACAAGGTGTACTCTACAAAGAGAACTTCGGCAACAACAACACACCGTGGTTGCTGGTAATCCCGAGTGACCTTCGAGAGGAGATCTTCCAAGCCTGCCACGACGACCCGACATCCGGACACCTTGGTTACAGCCGGACACTGGCCCGTATTCGTGAAAAGTATTACTGGCCGAAGCTGACCAAGACCGTCCACCTATACACACGATCATGCCACGAGTGCCAGCGACGCAAGAAACCGCCGACGAGGCCGGCCGGACTTCTGCAGCCCATTTCTCCTCCAACTAAACCCTTCCAGCAGATCGGAATGGATCTACTTGGTCCTTTTCCGCCTTCGACGTCGGGGAATTGCTGGATCATCGTCGCCACAGATTATCTCACGCGGTACGCCGAAACGAAAGCTCTTCCTTCAGGGACTGCTGTGGAAATCGCCAAGTTTTTCATCGAGTCCATCGTCCTCCGGCACGGCGCTCCCGAAGTTCTGATTACAGATCACGGATCTTCGTTCATGGCCCAGCTGACGCAAGAGATCCTTCATCTCAGTGGCACCGGCCATCGTCGAACCACTGCATACCACCCGCAGACCAACGGGCTGACCGAGCGACTCAACAAGACAATCGCCGATATGATCTCTATGTACGTCGAGGTAGAGCACAAGACGTGGGACGAGGTGTTGCCCTACGTCACGTTCGTCTACAATACGGCGGTTCAGGAGACCACTGGATTCACCCCTTTCCAGCTGGTACATGGTCGGAAGGTAACGACCATGCTGGACGCAATGCTGCCCCATGAGCCATCTGACAATGAGAGCGACGACGCCCAGGCAGTTGCTCAACATGCCGAAGAAGTCCCGCCAGCTCGCCCGACTCATGATTCAAGACCAGCAACGCGTCGACGCGGGCCGCTACAACCTTCGTCGCAGGGACGTTCAGTTCCAGCCCGGAGACAGGGTGTGGGTGTGGACGCCCATCCGTCGCAGCGGCCTCAGTGAGAAACTGCTGAAACGGTACTTTGGACCATACAAGGTACTTCGTCGCCTCGGCGAGCTGAACTATGAGGTGATGCCCGACGGAACAAGAACATCATCACGCCGCCCACCACGACCTAAGTCGTCCACGTCGTGCGCCTTAAGCCGTACTACGCTCGATAGGACTGTGGATCTTATGTGTTTCAAGTGACTCTTTAGTTTGCCGCTCTTTTTATGTGCTTTGTTTTGTTTTGGGATGCATCGGGGCGATGCACTTTTTAAGGGGGGGGGGGGGGGGGAGGGGGGGGAGAGGGTAATGCCGCGCGCCAAGTAGGCAGCGCGGCCATAGCCTAACGGTTATCGCGCTTGCCTCCCACGCGAAGGGCCAGGGTTCGATTCCTGGCCGTGGCTATGCATTTTTGTTGACACTGTAATGTGATGTCCTGGTGAAATCGAGAACCCTCTAGCTGATTCGAGGTCAGAATGTTCTACGCGTCGAACCTTCTACGTCGAATGCTCCAGAAGCCAACGTGTGTACAAAAGCGGCTCCGCGGGCAAGCCGGAGTCAGTTTTCGCCCCAGCGTTCGACAGTGCTGCTACGCCGACTTCGACGCCCGCAACGCTGTGTTATTCTCTTTGTACCCTTTTAGTTTTGGCACAAGTTCGCCACATTAAACGTTTATTTCTTTCTGTTTAGTTATTGTTCTTTTGGTCACCACCCGTGACAATATTAGCAATATATAAGCGCCACCGGAATGCTAGCGAACCTTGAACACACTCTACATTCCTTTCGATCGTTAGTCTGCTTAGAATAGTCGCTCGTTTTAACATACCTGCCATGGAACAGAGGTTTGGGCCTGAAATATAGCGAAGCTTAACATCGCTTAGTAGTAAAGAAAAATGCTGTAATTAAAACAATTACACTTTTACAATATTAGTAAAGGTACATACTATCCTTTACAACCGAAATAACAGATTTTGTTCATGTTATTTTCTGGCGAAGACAAAATTCACGCACGTTTTCCCATAGGAATGCACGGGAGCACCGCAAAAGTAGACTGGTTGCTGTCAGCTTCAATTCGCCTCCCGGAAGTCACATAGACACTAGCGCCAGTTGAACCTCTAGCGTACATTATAATAACTCTATGGTGCTGACTTATGACGAAAACTTCAACCAGATAATCTAAGTCTCGTTTCTTTTATGTGTTTGTGTGTGTTTGCAATGCGTGTCAGTGTTTTTTTTTTTTTTTCATTAATTATATTTGCTCGTGTATGTATATCGTTTTTGTTTATAGAAGAGAAGATATAACATACAGAAGTCTGCATACCTTGGGCATTGGCCAGGCCTAGTGACGTGGCACCAATAAAATCAGACCTGCTGCTGCAATGACACTGAACGTGGCGGCCGCCAGTGTTGTCTGACAACCTTCCGAAAAAGGAATTACTAAAAAAAAATCATTTGTCAGGGTGGAGCGGTACCTGCAACCTCGGCGCTCGACAGGAAGATGCCGTTGGGGTTGATGGCGAGGAGCGGCACCATGATCGCAGTGCTGCAGATGGCAAAGATGAGGAAGTCCCAGAGAAAGGTGGTGCCCCAGAAGAGGACGCCGGGAACGCCGGCCATCAGCTGCAGCAACTTGGCCTTGGTGACGCGCTCGTGCGTCGGAAACAGCACGAAAGAGGACGACAGGAACGCCAGCGCGGTCGGCACAAACACCGAGCAGAGGATCCGAGACGTCTGCTCGTACTGTCGGAACCACCAAAGACAGGAGCAGGGCGTTAGGCGATGATTATGAGGAGGAGGGTTAAGGTTTTAACGGCGCGATAGCAACAAAGGCAGTATTGCACTGAAGGGTGTTGATGATGAAAATGAGTAAACCCTTAATGGTGCCAAAGGGAGCTAAAATCTTAAGATGATTAAGGCTTTTACTAGGACTGGAAGTAATGGGAAAAAAAAGAGACGATGCCTCATCGGCCGTTTGAAGCCAAGTATGTTGAGAGCGGCGCACGGCGCTGGTGTCGAAATCTTAATGAGCTCGTGCTGTGCTCTGCCGCCCCGCTAGCGGTTGTCTTATGTGAGCAAGGCTGGGCAGTTCTCGGGAAAAGAACGGTAATGCCATCTGGCATTACCGTTCTTTTCCCGAGAACTGCCCAGCCTTGCTCGCGCATGTGCCTCACGCGGAGGCTTCAACGCATGTGCCTCACGCGGAGGCCGCCGCTTTTTTCACTAGTACTGGATGTTCTAGTTCACTGTAGCCATATTGCATCAAAGGGTGTTAGATTATGATGATGATGATGAAGGCTTTAATGGTGCAATGGCAACAAGACCCTATTGTGCCAAAGGGCATTAGGTGATGATGATTAAGGCTTTAATGGCACACTGGCAACAAAGGCCATATGTGCGAATGGTCATTAAAAGATGGTTAATAAGGCTCTGATGATGCGATGACAACAAAGGCCATACAGTATAACCTGGAATAGTAACTCCGCACGGAGTGAAGTTCCGGTTATAGTATAAAGGAGGCGCCGGTCCCGACTGAATTCCCATTTCCTCTACGGCTCAAAATTCTGATATAGTAAACCGTCAAAACTAGAATACCGGTTGTAGTAAATTACGACGGTACCGATTAATCGTTGTTGCCCGCAACGGCATACTTTCTCGGTGAGATCAGTGCAGATCGGCTCCTAGAAGCTCTAAAAGTGTGCGTTAACTACCGAAGCTCTACAGGCTACTGCGCTACGTCGTACGACGACGACTTTCTGAGGGAGCGTCAGTGCTGGTGCAGCTGCACGTGACGGTTTCCATACTCATGGGCCCGCGAGCATCTACCAAGTTGAAACAATAGTCCTAACGAAACCGACAAGGCGCCGCTTTTTTCGGGTGTTGGGGACTGAACTGCGCATTACGACTGGTCCGCATCGTAAGTGAACTAGACTCGTCCATAAAGCACGTAGTGGCCGGATGAAAAAGAAAATTGCGGATGAATTCAGCGTTTCTGTGGCAACAGTCTTGGCCCTGGTGGAGAATGGGAAGCATATTGAAGAAGTAATCGCCGATGGAAACAGTGGAAACTGCGAAAAGCTCCAGAGCTCCGAAAACGAGGATGTTGACACGGTGCTATTTGACTGATTTGGATAAGTGCGCGCTGAAAACGTGACAGTCATTGCACAAGTTCTGAGAGAGAAAGACTTTGAGGCATCAAAAAGATAGTCTGAACGTTTCAAGGCCAGGGAACTGTGTTTATCTTCATCGGAAGTCAGACAACAAATGTGTCGTTTCTGACGCAACCACTGAACAATGGACCGAACAAGTGCTGCCCAGAGGAAGAGGCCAAACCCATCCCTACAAGACGTGAAGTCTTGTTGGCTTCACGTCTTGTACGTCTTCACGTCAGTCAGGGAAGCTCTAAATGCAGCAGATGCTAGCGGGCAACACCATGCCCACACGACAAGCCTCCAAGGATTCCTTGTCAAGTATACAAAGCACCTGCAAAACAAACTGATATAACTGAGTTCTTCACTGCAGCGTAAGTTGTACTTTTTCAGTTGTGATGTTTGTTTTTCCACTAAAAACATTTCATTCATTTTCGCTCTCTTCTTAAAGCTTCTTAACACATTTTTAAGGTTCTCTCGATATGGAAAAACTTCTCACATACAAAAGTACTGCCCGGTCCCGACAAGTTTACGATATAGGGGTTCTACTGTATTAAACTAAAGTATGTTAGATGATGATGATGATGATTAGGGCTTTGATGGAGCAATGGTAAGAAGACCATATTGTGCCAAAAGAAATTTGATGATGACGATTAATGCTTTAAAGATGCAATGGTTACAAGGGCATATTGTGCCAAATGTGTGATGATGATGATGATGATGATTAAGGGTTTAATTAAAGATGCCGGAAACTCTTTGCGAACCTGAGGTTCAGAGATCAAACCATGGGTTCGAAAGGTTCGCAAACTTTCGAAATGCCAAACTTATCACATAAGGAATTCTACAGTTTTCAAACTTCCGATCTTTTGGCACTGAGAAATTCGAATGTTTTCGACCTTCCGATTTTTTGTGCTATGAAATTCTAGATTTTCAAACTTATCATGCTAATAAATTCTACGATTGTCAAACTTTCGAACATGTTCAGTTAAAGCGTTTGACGAACTTCAAAGTTCTGAACAAAAGTTTGACAAAGTTCGAACCAAGTTCACCCCCATAGGTTCAAGCGGTTTGAGGCAACGAATAGAGAAGTAACATATAAGATGTCAATGTGTGAAGTGGAGTTGAAATTGCACGTCTTACTGTGATCGTGCCAAGAACGACTCGTTTGTACAGCGTTGAATGATCACTTTTGGGTGGCCTCCACCCCGCACTTTTTCCTTTCAACCTCCGCAAAAAGCCTTCCCGTGCACAACTCCGGAGGTTGCCCTGAGTTAATCTGTGGGCCAACCGATCTCTAATCTGCAGGCTTGAAAATCAACCAAGGCGCTTCGATGGGTGCGTCCTTCATAGCCTTAGTTGTTTTTGAGCGCAAGTCATCCGATTACCTCGAGTGCATTAGCGTATTAGCGTGACGCTAATACACTAAAGCGAACGCTGAATCGGTGCTTACTTCATTATTGCTAGTAACCATCTTCATTTTAGAGCAGCCAATATCTCCATTCATCGAAGAAGTTTCAGGCGATGGCAATATGATTAGCCCAATAACAGCCGGTCGTGACCTGATCAGCTGCATTTTAGGGGGCCGGGTGGTCCCCTTATTTAGCCTGATTGCTTTCTCCTCAACCTCGATTTGTGTAAGATGTTGTACCTGTGTTGAGTGTTATCTCTATCCCACGGGTCTTCTCGCCGAATTTAAACGCCCAGAGCAACTAAAAATTTTCGGGAAGCCTCGATTCCTTTATGTGCATGCATTGTCCTGTATATATTTATTTGTCTTATGCCAGCATTGCATTTAGGTGACATTTAATGTGATTGATACTAGTTCGCAAATAAGCAGGAAGTGCATTAGTACATTCACCTGACCGCCTCAGTGCTTTCCGAGGAACCGTCCAAACAGTTCAATGCTGCTTTCATAAGTTACGACAAATAACAAGTAATACAGGTAGTACCGTCAGTACCACAGCACATAACAAAAGGAGTATATTCACGGCGTAAGAAATATTGGCAACGTTTTCAGTAAAATTTGTAGCACATTTCGCGATTTTTTTAGAAAAGTTCATAAAAAAACTTAGTTTGAAACTTCGGAGTTTGATCTCCTTCCGTGAAATTCAGACTTCGAACTTAATATCCAAACTTTCAACCTTTTCTAAATTGTTTTATTCGAAAAAATTTCCAATGTTCGAATTTTTGTGTATTGTCGCGACTTTTTATAACGAAGTCAGTTATAACGAACTAGCGGTATAGTGAAGCGATGACAATTTCCCATTCCGGTTTGCCCTTTTCTCAATGTGTTTCTTTCAGTTTTTAGCGAAGGAAGTTAAGCGACTCTTGCGGAAACAGCGAAAACAAATTTTCAGATGATTAAAAAAAAAAAAAGAAAGAATAAGATTCTGAAAGTTTATTGAGTCGCAAACCGCGGCACTTTGCTGCCGCGGCCGATCAGCCACCCAGAACGAGCCGCAGACGCACTTTCTCGAAGTCACCCAAATTTAATTTTGGTGACTTGTTAGAAATAGGCGAGCGTATCGATTTTCCTGTTTCGGCATGTTTGGCATTTGGCATTTTCGGGAATGAAATATGCTATTTACGTGGTTCTTCTCCGAGGGCACTTAGGGTTCCGCATGTTGTTATTTTTTTTACTGGCATCACCAGTCGCAGTATCTGGAGTGGCACCATGCGCCGCACCTAAACCGTCTTTAAGTGCCCGAGTCTAGGCTGCATCCCACATCCAGACACGAAACTGCCAAAAGGCGGTTTCGTGTCGGGATCCCTACGAATGTCACGCATTCAAAAACTCACCTCGCCAGCAAAGAGCTGGTAGCTCAGCTTCCCCGGCAGCGGCCAATTGGTGACCGAGACCACGGCGTCGTCCTCCCCGGTCACGTACCTCAGCGCCGCCGTGTGCGCCAGGTTCAGGGACATGGCACCCAAATGAAGTGGCTCCCCGTTGTACCACGCTACCAGCTTCGCGACGCCCTCCACGCTTCCGCCGACCAGGTACTTGCCCTCGTACTCCGACAAGCTCTTCCTCGCAACGTCCAGAAGGAACTCGTTCGGATCACCCACATTTTCTTTCACCTCGACCTTCTGCGCCGCCATCGCGCGCTCGTAGGACGTCGTGAGCGGCCGCACCACCGGCTCGGCCAAGTCCACAAAGCCTACCGTTGAGCCGGCGAACGGCCCGAGGTCGTAAACAATCCGAGACGAGCTCGAGTCGCTTAGCTTCTTGTCTTTGATGTCCATGAGCGCGTAGACGACGAAGAGGGCGATGGGGATGAGGATGGTGAGGATGGGGAGGAAGTACTGGCGGCGGGTGGCATTGGCGCGCTTGGCTAAGAGCGCGGCGCTTTGTTGGAGGAGGAGGGGCAGGCGTCCGCGGACGCGCTGGACCCGTGGGTAAGCGTCGTCTGCAAGAAACAAGCAGTGCTTTTCGACTGTAATGTAGATGGTTGAGCGTGTTGGTTAATAATTGACGATAAGGAAAGAGGGACATTTAAGACAAACAGACAAGACAGGCTTTCGTTTTCAAAAATAGAAGGAAGGGAAAAGGGGGGGGGGGGGGAGGCGTTGAGAAGAGAAGGAGAATAAAATAAGCGAATTTAGACTTCTTTTGTTTTGGAGGAACCCCCTCGCTCCGCAGGAAGCGAATCTCTCGATCGGAAAGAGAAAGGGATGGGCTAGACAGGTTTGAGACTGAAGATTTGATATGTAGGGACTCAAGGATTTTCCTGCCGAATCGAGATTTGTGCCCGCCGAGAATTTTGGTTTTTAGAACTCGGGGGTGCACGAGGAGCAGTCTTTTTTGGCGCGAACTACGACTGGATGGAAGGAGTCCGGAGAAGGAGACAAGATCTCCTTGGCGTACTCCCGGAGACGGTCATTCACGCACCGCTCCCTCTGGCCGATGTACTCGGCCCCGCACACAAGAGGGATAGCATACACCTTTTCCCTTGTGAAGGGCCGCAAGCACTGCGCGTGTTTTTTGTGCATGTGGGTGGGGGTTCTGGGTTGGTTACTCGCTTGCACATGCCTACCAATTTAAATTTTTATGTGAAAAGAACTCTGGTGCCGAATCGACGAGCAAGCGCGCGGAGTCGGTGTGCCGTGTTGTGGGAGTACGGGATGCACGCAGATCGGGCAGACCGGGTCCCGGAGGGAGCCTTCTTTGGGCGGCTCCTCGACTGCAAGATGAGTTTCTTGCTGTTTGTCATAAATGTCCCTCTTTCCTTATCGTAAACTTTTAGACTGTCTTGCACAGCACTGAAGGGGAAAGGAGAAGGAAGGAGAAGAAGGTCGGACAGTGAAGGGCGCGGTGCTAGTGCAAAGCAAAACGGGACCTGGAACAAATGAAAACAAAAAATGCCCATGTTCTCGGGTCAGTTTCTGGTGCGCGGAGCGAAGAAGCGCAACTTGATACGCGATGACTGCGATAGTCGTCTTAAGGGGCAGGTGTGCCGTAGGACGCTGCGTGCTTTTAAGCCAACGAAGTTGCCTCCTCTTTTACTACCTTCTGTTGTGTTCTCTTTCTGCCCCAGTCTCAGGTTTACAATCATGTTCAAGTTCAGAGTTCCAGTTAGAATTGGGGTACGGATCGCAACGCTGTTAGTGCGAACAAGCGGTTGCCATTGCCTTCTTTTTTTTTTCGCTTAGAAATTACATGTTTTCATCCAAACTACTACTGCAGTGGAAAGTGCACATTTACGGCAGTAACCTAAGCGGTAAAGTTTGGTACCTGCACCTTTGAAGAAAAGTACAAAATAAGGTTGGTGCCATGTTCGATCTAACGGTGTCACACAGTGTACACTGGCTTTTTGTGTGCTTCTATCCTGCAGTCTATTTTATGCAGTCAAGGGTGAATAAGAGTATTTCTTGCCAAAAATGTGCCTAAATTAATAAAAGTTGCCTTTGGCGATTGCTGTTCATACATTACTTTTATGGCACCTTCTATTAATTTAAATTTATACAATTTAAAATTCCGATTTTAATTTCTCTATGGCCTATATTATTTAAAGAATACATTTTTAAATAGTTTCCTGATATCATAGTGAGTTTAGAGTCGGAGTTAAAGATTAAGAACGGGCAGTTTCCATAGACTAGCAAACCCTTAAAGGGACCCTGACAGCACCCAAGAATGGTATTTTATTTTTTTGCCAGGCGATTCATTATGGGTGTCAGAAGACTACCCAATTGATATTTTGCTACAGCGTCACGTATATTTTTAATAAAGTAAAAAAAAAAAAACGCGACTGTTCGAAACCGAAACCGAAACTGTGGAGGAAGAAGAACTACAGAGGAGGGAGAGAGTTGGCAAAAGTCACGTGACTGTGCAAGTTTTTTTTTTCTTTTTCAATCAACGTATGTGCAGCTTTTTAAATCCACAAAAAAAAATTAGTATCACATTTCTTTTCTGTTTTAACTGCTGAGTATGTGCCTTCCATGACCCACGACTTCGATTATATGTGGTGGTTCTGTCACGACCATAGAAAACGGTAAGTGACCACGGGAAAGAGGGTGAGCGCGACTCAAACCGGCCAGTTCTTGAACGGCGGCGGTTTTTCGGGCGGAAAGAAAACGAATTTCGAGCCGCAAATTGTGTTCTGGGTAGTTCGGCTCTCATACGTGCTGTGCTATTGATACGACCCTGAAGCGGCCATAGAATTAGAAACGGGAGCTTTCTAAACCATTTTGGTTCTTTGTGCATGCATTCAGCATAGTCTCTTTAAGGAAAACTTCAAGACACCGGGCAAAGCTATTCCATTTAGTAGCAGAAGTTCCAGTTAACACAGGACAAGAAGACCACTTTGAAGACCATAATGAATCAAACAAACATAGCACAAAGTTCCACTTATGTCTATGTTCCAGAGATTCTCTTGTCAACACCGAATGCAACCAGCTCTAAAATGGTCAACACATTTTCAGCGTGT
Source organism: Ixodes scapularis (assembly GCF_016920785.2). Classification (NCBI taxonomy): domain Eukaryota; kingdom Metazoa; phylum Arthropoda; class Arachnida; order Ixodida; family Ixodidae; genus Ixodes; species Ixodes scapularis. Next base: position 127,974,916 of record NW_024609879.1, on the reverse strand, counting down.
AACTCACTTCTCTTTCTTCTGCTTGTCAAAAAACACATGCCTCCAGAGACTTCTTCAGTACAGAACGCCAAAGAGTGGCCCAGCAAACAAACAGCACCCAGGTAACAGAGTGGGAAGAACGATATCTCAAAACGTACCATTGATCATTTCGCCTTTGTTCATCGACGACGCAGTGCTACTGTTGTCCAAACTCATGTCTGCCAGCTCTCCAACCCTGAACAAACAAGCAACAGCAATTGCGTCGCAAGAAACCTTGTTTTTAAAAAGCCAGGTTTCATGACTTGATTAGCTACCGTCGAACGATAAATGTTTTGAATGAGGAAAGAGGGAAACGTAAGTTGTTGCCGTTAATTTATATTGCTCAACACAGAATGCACAAAATCAGCAACAAAAATAATTCATCCAGAAAAGAAAACACGAAAACTGAATTTAAAAAAACTTCATTTCAAAAACATAAAACCTTATACTCTACACCCCCAAAAAATACACACGAAAGGGGACCGAACACAGACGCAACATCTCTTATAACTCTCGACGAACGTTAATTCAAACGTCGCCCTACGACCGCTGTCCAGCGTTTTTTTTTTTTGTTTTTGTTGTTTCTTTTTTTTTTTTTGGGGGGGGGGGGGGGGATTCAGGGGTAAGATGAAGGGGAGGTAGTGGAGGAGGAGAGGGAGGAAGAAAGCCCGTGTTATTTGCGTGCATCCCTCAAGGCCGCCGGGGCCGTCCGCCAAGTTTGGAACTGAAGAAAGGACAACTCCCTGATTGAACGGGTGGGAGAGGCCGGAGAACACTAGTCACCGAGTTCCTAATGGCGATTGACTCGGTTACCTCCCTATCAAGTCTCTCCTCCTATGCTTGCAGCGCACAGCGTGCTACTGCAGACAGAGAGACTGAAAAGGACCAGCTACCCAAGAGGCCCGGTAAAAAATACTCTAGTGATGGTGACCAACCCCGCCGCCCCCCAGTCTTCAACACCCTCCCCCCTCCTCCCCCCCCCCCCCCCTCCCTGCTCCACGCGAAAAAATGATTCGCAGGTACCGCGTACCCGCAATACACAACGTCTCTCGAGCCAAGGGGAAAGGGGGGGGGGGGGGAGTTTTTTTTAGCGGCAAACAAAAAGTCCAACAGATGTGAAGAATGGTATATGCCCCTCCAACCACGAGCCTACGCAACAAAAAAAACACAGTCGGCAGCTTGTCGGCTGTAGGAAGGAGGCAATTTATTATTCCACTCCTTTTTTCGTGTGGACACTCGCAGCAGGTGGCTGAGCCCCCTTGAGGACTCCGCGCACCCGATGGTAGCGCGTTGTACGAATTCCGGCGGGTGCGCCCCCAGGTATTAAGATACCGGCGTCAGGAGGGAGTGTGAGGGGGAGGGGGGGGCACCTTCCCCCCTTGTTATTTTCCTTTCACTTTACCGCTTTCCCCCTAAGGAAGTGCTGGACAGCGGTCGTTTGGACGCTGTTTAAATTAATGTTTGTTGAGATTTGAAAGAGCTGTTTCGTGTGTGTATCGCCCCCTTCGTGTTTATTCTTTCTGGACGTCTAGTTACTTACCAACACGCTTCTTTTCAACGTCAAGTCTTGTCGCTCCGCTTCACTTTTAGACCGACCGCAGTCGATGCCCCAAATCCGCTGGAGCCAGTCGAGCGGTGCTAAGAATGTGTGCATCGTCACGGTGCACGTTGCCCTTGGGCGTTTGCTCTCGCCGACCGAAGCAGTCGCGCAGTCAATGCGCTGCGATCATGCGCCCTTTCCCGAGCGTGGTTGGTATAGCCGGCGATAGTAAACACGAGGACAACGTGCGCCGTGACGACGCACCTTCGGTGCCGCTCCTTTAGCTCCGCCTAATTGTGGCACTGCCAGCGGTGGTATTTAAGTGCCGACGAACAACTGGAAAAGGGGAAACCTCGCTCCATTGCTCCTTCCCATTCAAGAAAGAGGGAAACTATCTTCCTTTCTGCGGGGAGTAGCTCAGAAGCCCGCTCATGGGGAAAGGGGAGAAGAGAGTGAGAGGAAACCGGGAACACGTTTTCTGCCCGGCGGACGACGATTCTGTAGACCGACCTTTAAAGTGAAACAGAGTACATAGTCACAATGCCCACAACATTCGTCAACAAAGGGTTAAAGTGAAACAAAGTACATTCACAATGCCCACGGTCAAAAGACAGAGATATGACGGAGGTTTAAAAGATATATCCGACCTGATGAAGACGTCTTCCATCGTTGTGACTGAGATCCCGAGACTCGCAATGCCGAGCGAGTCCTTGTCTTGTTCGAGGGACTTCAAGAGGGGAATCACGTCCGAGGCCGGAGGGAAACCGAGGTTGTAGACAACCTCGTGCCCGATGTCCGAGGTCATGTGGCTGGACACGACCATACCCGTGATCCGCTGGGTCAAGGCCTCGAGGTCGCAGGGATCCGCCTTGGCTATCCGCATGCGGTACCCCGTTTCTAAGACATAACGCCATACTTAGTATGCCAGTCATAGACAACGCCGAGAGCTACAGAAAGGGTTGACAAACTGGGTTTTTGGGAACACAGGGATTTCGCACAGTGCCCTAATGGGTTCCCCGATCCCCTAAATTTCCTGGGCAGTCCCTGCCCTGAAAGCAAAGCGTTTCTTTTTACAGTTTAAGCTTTATTTTAGGAGATCTGGGATACCAATGATGCATAGGTTTGAGCCAAGCCTCCAGGTCTGAAAATTTGAGGGACCCTCAGCTAAAGGATGAATCTCCGAGCGAAAATAACAAGCTATTTAGTTCCGCATCTTGGACAAAACCCCGAGACTGGGGAGAAAAAGGACAACACAACACAAAGTCTCAAAAAGACTGTGTTAGTTGTCCTTTTTATGCACCCCCAGTCTCGGGGTTTTGTCCAAGATGTTAAACCTTCACCAGCTTGTTTGCGCCCTAACGTTTTGTTCTTTAGTTCCGATAGGCTACGAAATTGTCAGAAGCCTGCGGGCCTAATGAAGGACACACACTATGGTAAGCTATAAAATCCAATGCTACAAGGGTGGGCAGGATAACACACCTCCAAGCCACAAACGTCTATCGGATGTGAACCGACGAGGTAGAAAAGTTCTCAGTTGTGAGGAATGTTTGTGAGGATTGTTTGGCTATCCTGAGGGGGCCCACCAAGAAACCTAGGTTAGGTTAAGCAGCTTCCAAAGAATGGTACTCAAAATACCTGTACTATCGAAGCAAAATAGGCATAGGAATGATCGAGAGAAATAAGAAGCTTGAGGGACTAACAACTAGGTTCCCATACTCAATCTCAAACGCTACTGCGAAACACTATCAAAAGCACGGGTGCAAACATCTGACTCACCAGAATGCAACTCTTGCACGATACACCACTCAAACTTCTGGACAATTCAAGCTTTTCAATACCAGTTCTATTCTCATTGTTTGGAAATGCTCTTTTTAGCAACATTTTCATTGATTTTTTTCTTCCCGTTTGTTGTGTCGACGCACCAAAAAAGATCATCGTGGTTTGGTTTTGGACAACTAAAGATTTATTATTATTATTATTATTATTATTATTATTATTATTATTATTATTATTATTATTATTATTATTATTATTATTATTATTATTATTATTATTATTATTATTATTATTATTATTATTATTATTATTATTATTATTATTATTATTATTATTATTATTATTATTATTATTATTATTATTATTATTATTATTATTATTATTATTATTATTATTATTATTATTATTATTATTATTATTATTATTATTATTATTATTATTATTATTATTATTATTATTATTATTATTATTATTATTATTATTATTATTATTATTATTATTATTGCTTTCAAGCCTCAGGCCTACCTACTAGCTCGAACCACTACTTCAGCGGAAGCCAGATTGGTTCTATTCATTTCTGTATTTCTACATACATTGCAAATTGGGCATTAAATTAAAGGAGGGGGGGGGGGGGCAGAAATTGTAAATAACACGGAAACAACAGCAAACAATAAGCGATGAGATTGAAACAAGGGAAACACTCAAAAGGAACATTTTAAATGCACTACAAGTGCATAATTTCTTCACAAAATAAGTTACGTATATAAATAACAAAACTAACTCATGAAATAAATAAACAAATTAATGAATTAAGTTAAACTTTATCTCAAGAAAAAGAAGGCAGACCGACGTACCAAATTTCTTTTTTAGGAAGATGGGCGATCCGCAGCACTGCAGCTTCCCTCCGGCCACAAACGCGATTCTGTCTCCCAGCGCGTCCGCCTCCTCCATGTAGTGCGTCGTCAAGAGGATTGTTTTCTCCCGCCTGAGCTCCTGGAGAAGCGTCCAGACCGCACGGCGGGCTTGCAGATCCATCCCCGCCGTCGGCTCGTCCAAAATGAGGATCTGCACGCAGAAATATTTAAACGTTGTGCATGTTTTTTTTTTTTTTTTTTTTTTTGTGGAGTATTATTACAGTTTTTTCGATAGGAGATCCGCTCCAAACGACATAAAACAATCTCCAGTCTTGCTTCAAATAATCAGCTTCCCAGATGTGCTTCCTTTTCTAGACATAGGCCAACTTTTATCCAGTACTTTAGCTTTCTCAGGGGTGTGACATTGACACACGGAACCAAATTATAGAACATGTCGGCTCTTATAAAAGAAACAAAAGAAAAAACAACCTCCCCTCTTGCTTCCGCTTGAGGTTAGCTTTAGCGTCAAAATCAAGCCCTGACATCAATAAACATTCTGTCACACGACCATATACTCCGCTGTAGCCCTGCGTTGTAGCCCTCCACTCTTTCAACTTCGGCAGAGAAAATGTTTGAGCCCTAGCCTATTTTCTCACCTCTCCTCCAACGTTCGCACTTGTAAAGTGGAAAGAGTAAAGTGCTTTGTGGGAGGAGCTTCTCCTTTTCTTCTTAACGCGCATTGGGGTATAGAAAAAAATCGAGGCCGCGCGATACGTCTCGTCAAGGCACAGCGGGCCACTTCGGCGACACTCGTATCGTGGTAGCGTAGAGGACATCGCGCAAAGAAGGAGGCGGGCGGCATTACCTTAGAACCTCCAATCATGGAGTTCCCCAGAGAGAGCTTCCGCTTCATGCCTCCAGAAAGGCCCTTGGCGAGCGCCCGTCGCTTGTCGGATAGCTCAAGATTCGACAAGATTTTGTCAATGTTTTCCTTCCAGGCAATTTCGGGACTGTTCTTCAGCTGTTTTCAGAGACAAAGTATACACAAGTCAACACAGTTGCTGCGCCTCGACTCCAAAACTTTCAATCCAATCTCCTTGCATCGCTCGAGACGCGTTAAAATGCTCTTGCTTGTCACCGTCCAAACCTGTGCAGGCTGAAGTCACTGTCTATGGCAGCTTTAGCAGCAGAGTAACGTCACGCTTCTCTTCGTCCCTGAAGCGGTGCCATGAAGACCGTTCGAGCTGGCTCAGTTTTCGTGACAACCAACGGCAGGGACTACCAAGTGTTTCCGAACAATGAAGTAAGTGGCAGGCTACATTCTCGAACTGCCTCGCTGCCTAAGTTCACTAATTTCTGACAGTATTCGCATCACTGCACACAGTCCTAGGCTTAAATCGACGTCCCGAATACATGCAGCTATTACCATTACAACTTCTAGTATTGCGTGTATAGCACCTTTGCCTAGCGCCGCTACAATGGCTGTAAAAGCTGCCATACACAATGGTACTGGCACAAGCCATCCGTGTCGAAAACTGCTACAGAATGACACTTCACAAACGTTACAAAACTAAAGAGTAGGATATAGAAAGGACAGAAATAGTATGAAGGACGAGGATAAGTGGAGGAACTGAACAGGACACACGTTCGGTTCTTCTGCTTGCCCTCGCCATTCGTGCTCTTACAACGTCTAACCAACACACTTAACGGCCCATTTTGGTACAGTAAGTACCAAAATGGGCCGCCTGCTCATAGCAGCGAAGCCGAAAGTCCCACCCATATAGTAGGCGAATGCCATAGAACAGGAACACAAAAGAAGTATCTGTATGGGGACAGAAAATTATTGGTGCTCCTCGTTTGCAAGATCAAAAAGGCTCTACTCACACTGTAAAAGAAGTAGAGGTGCTCTTCTACAGTCATCTCGTCAAAGAGGACGTTGTGCTGAGGACACAGGCCGAAGTTTTCGCGGGCTTTCTTTGTCTGACTCAGGATGTTGTAGCCCCTGATGTTCACCCGTCCTTCCGTTGGTGGAAACATGCCTGAGAGACGTTGCCATGGAAGTCATAAAGTTTAAAGCAACGCTTGTACCGTAGGGAAGTGTGGCAAGCCTTGGCTGCAACCATATTTCATAGTTTCAATCACGAAGAGATGTGTAACTCGGCAGTAATAAACCCTGGAGAAGGGCAACAAAGGGGACAAAGGACATACACAAAACTCCAAACACAGCTATAGGTGACTGTTGCGCGACCAAGAAAATCCGCCTGGTCCGGGTATCGAACCCTGGACCTCTCTATTTCCAGTGGAGCGCTCTACCAATTGAGATAACCAGGGGTTAGACATCAATACAGCAAACTGGTTTTATCAGCTGCCACCAGTCTAACACACCAACAAGGGTGAACGGCCTGAATTTTTGAGGTTATGATCGCAATCATGTGTTACTACAACAGAAGTAAGCAAGTGGTATGAACTAAAAGAAAAATATATATTTGGTGTTTACTACAAGATGAATGGCAGGTAACTGCCACCTTTTCGATTCAATCATTAACATTTAACAAAGCAATCATCCGCAATGCACAATTTCTATGGTCTAATACAACCAGCACTATAATAAATAAAGAAAAGAAACAACACAGATAGCATGAACATGTCATACAAAATGTTTTATAGTTTTTGTTTCTATAAGATTGAAGGTAACCAAATTTTATGTTCAGTACTCACCTATGAGTGAAATAGAAAAAAATTGCAAATGCTGTTTTCCTGTTAATTGTGCCGCACAGCAACAAAGCCACATCCACTCTGTTTACACTATTAACCAGGGATGTTCTTCATGTGTAAACATTAAAGGGGTCATGAAACGATATCGGGTTGGAATGTTCATGACTTCGCAGAGGCGTACGGCTCCTAGTCTGGCCCTAGTATGCACGCAAAACCGCCACCACTTCAGAAGCTTCCTTGTCGTGGTGCGATTGCGAGAATAAAAAGAGGACTATATCTTTCAGTCTTGCCTTCGCAAAGCTTGATAACATAACAGCCTAATAGGCCACTTTCAAAAATCACTCCATGCAACACTTCGCGCGTTGCACCCTGGGAACAACTGGGACACGGAGCGGAGTGGCATGGTTTCCGTTTCGATCAGACAGCCGGTGTCTGTACTCCTGCAGCCAAACACGTGAACTTCCTAGCCTGCATAACTTTTCTTCACGAGCAACTGAACGAGCTTGCACGACAGTAGCAACAGCAGGGACGCTGCAATCCACCGCTCTACATTTGCGTATCTTTGCCCAAAATCTGGCACATGGGGAAGCAAAAAAAACAAAAAGAGTTCCAAGTGATTTTTTTCGGTATCTCTCGGCAACACCTACAATATTGTACACTTGTACCAGGGATGGGCAGTATTTCAAATACAAGTATTTGAAATACGTATTTCAACTACTTCGTGTATTTTGCATTTGTATTTAATTACAAATTGGGTAATGTATTTGACGTGTGTATTTAAATACTAAAACGTGGGTATTTCAAATACAATTTTAATTAAATACAATTTTGAGGGCGAAAATACATCCCTCAAATTAAATGTCACTGTCCAGACCAGGAAGAAAACTACGTTCTGCACCGAATTCTGTGTCTCTCAATCAAGCCCAAGCGTTTAGTGACTTTGTGATTACGGTGCTAGTCCAGGGCAAGAATTGTGACGAAATCGACGTTCACAGGCAGACTGGCTAAATAAGTGCCTGTGGCAACTTGTGATGCTTTCCAGCCTGATTTCCATCCATATTTTTGTGTGGAACGTTCTAAATGCGCGGGTCGTCCAGATTTTCGTAACTGGTGCGAGTTGCAACAATATAAAATTCTCTAGCTAGTGTTGCGCGTCTTGGTCGTCTCGGTTCTTCGTTGGTCTATACCAAAATGTAATCGACAAAAAAAGCTGCTTGAAGCTCTGTACTTTTTTCACCTATTACGTCCAAGCTGATTACATTTTTTGTGATTATATTTATATTCCCAAAATAATATATATTACAAAATTTTGAAGAAAAAAGAACGGTTGTTGGCGAGTTCGTAGATTTTACTAAAGCCTTTGAGTTCGTAGATCATAACATTCTGCTTCGCAAACTTAATTACTATGGTATTCGAGGGTTGCCGTTAGCACTCCTCAATTCATACTTGAGTCACCGCTTCCAATATATTAACGTTAGTTGTCATTCCTCCGATAGAAAGCGTATTATATCAGGGGTTCCCCGGGGAAGTATTTCAGGGCCCCTTCATTTTAACCTGCATATAAACGATATTGTGAATATAGACCATGTTGCAAGATTTGTGATTTATGCAGACGATACTAGCATATTTATTTCCTCTTTAAATAGCGATGAAATTGCGGATGCTGTTAATTTTACTTTGTCAAGTTTGGCGGCGTGGGCAAAGGAAAATGGACTAAGTATTAACACTGCAAAGACAAAGGCTATTTTTTTTTTCGTCCGAAAAATAAACATATTTTGATGCCAAGGCCTATAGTATTTAGCTCAAGCCCGATAGAGATCGTGGAAAATTTTAAAACACTAGGTGTCTTTTTTTCTGAAAATATGTCATGGGATAGCAATGTAAATTATTTGGTTTCCAAATCGTCACGTGCTTTTGGTTTAACGTATCGACACAGACAATTTCTACCAGTTCGCGTGAAATTCCATTATTTACCATGCTCTGATTTACTCACTCCTCAGTTATTGTAACCTTGTCTGGGGCACAACAACGGCATCCCACCTAAACAAAATTTATCTGCTTGAAAAAAAAATGTTAAGAGCCATCTTCAACGCGCCTTATGACTCTCACACTGAGAATATGTTTAGTAATCTGCAAATATTAAAAATTCATGAGCTATCTGATTATAGACTTCTACTCACCATTAAGAATGAAATTAAAAAAAGAAAGTATTCTTTTAAACGAGATAGTTAGATTAGAAAAATATAATACGGTTTACTTGACCCGCCATAATGAATATTGGAAGGCTCCCACATGCAGGTCAAATTATGGGCAGCAATTGCTTCGGTATTTAATTTCGAAGCTTCTAAACAACTTTGACGAAGAAAATAGAAATATAGAAACGATATCTCCTAAAGAGTTGCGTAATATATTTTTACATATTTAAGTGTTCTGTGTCTCGTTTCTGTTATCCCTTTATATAATGTATAATTTTCTGTATGATTTTCTTTTTTTTTTTTTATTGCACGAAAATTGTTTGTTTACTGGCTGCCGATGGGCTGAGGGCCAGTCAAGCTTCTTGTTGAAGCTTTTTCCCTTTCACTCCACCATTTTTTTTAAATGTAAATAAAGATTATTATTATTAATATTATTATTATTACTACGGTACTAGAGCCTCGCACACTAATCCCGAGTGTGCAATGCAAAATTGAAATGAGATACCCAGCAACCCGTTGCAGGTGCCTTGAAGTCGATGTCGCAAATTCTGAGGAATGTATTTGGAAAAGTATTTGTAGGAGACCAAATACATTTGGTTGTATTTGTATATTGTACTTAATGCTTTTTGGTAATGTAATTAGATTTGTAATTAAATACATTTTGACGAAGTATTTTGTATTTGTATTTCGATACATTTTTGCATTTATTTTGCCCATCCCTGACTTGTACGAAGTCGCAGCAATGAAAACGCAAGCAGCGTGTTCTGTCATGGTGATCATGACAAAATTTGAAACTGAAAACAAAACAATGCGGCCAACTGGTACGCGGAATTCATTTCGATCCACTGTGTCACCAGGGGCGCTTCGATTCGGGAAAAGGTTATTTGTGAGATCGAAACCACCCGCCTGGCAACAGTCGACGCGGCTCATAGATCGGACACGAGAACTGCGTGAGCACTCGACTTCGGCTCGTAACAACCAACGCCTCGGCGGACACTTGGGCAATGGCTCGTGTCCAACCAATGTAGTGATGAGAATAGCCGAACTCTAACAATGCCTGGACTTAGCAAGCGTTTTCTACTTTGCCAATCCCTGCACCTGGCAATGATTAACGTTGGCGGCATAAGATAGGCACCAAGCCACGTGGCCGCCGCTTGTTCTAGCTCCGAGTTGAGGAGATGAACGATGCTCATATTTTTCGAATTTTTTGGAAACTGCCATTGCCTAGCTAGAAATAAAAACTAAGGCATGTTTACTCGGTTATTAACATTGGGGAGTGATTCTAAGAAGTATTTATTTAAAATTTAAAAAAAACTCGCTTCATAACTTCTTTAAGTTGTGTTTATGAGTAAAAACTAGATTGTGTTTACGAGTAAACATTAGGTTTACCGATGAGCACATGTGAGCAGCCAAAGCTGATGACAATCATACAGAAAATTGGTTCGAAGTCCCGAGCTCACCAGTAATCATGTTCATGGTTGTCGTTTTCCCTGCGCCGTTATGGCCGAGCAGGACGGTGATTTGCCTGTCGTAGATCTTGAGGGAAAGGTTGTCCACTGCCTTCTTGTTGGCGCCACGGAACCTCTGTGGGAACAGTAATAAGCACGGAAGTTCGAAAAACTTCTTGGTTCCTCGTGGTGTCCTGCCAATGACAATGGCCGAGACAATGCACAACGCCGCACACAAGTACGCTGCCATGTTTAAACCAGGCGGATTTATGTCCCGCTAAATTCAGCAGACGGTGTTCACGTGACGCCGTGATATCACGTGACCCTGCGACATGATTCCATCGTGTTCCGATAATTCTAGTGGAGGAATTTTTCCACTTAATTTAGGGGAAACATTTATTTTCTAGATTAAGCGGGAAAAGAGTGACATCGTGCAACGTGACATTACGTTGCACAGCGACGTCCTTACAGTATGGCACTGCGATTCCCGCCTAAATTTAGCGTCAAAATTTCCCACTAAACGTGACGGAGAAGTTCTTCGCCAACTTTGGCGGGCCTTGACGTACACGAAACCCACGTGGGATCTGTCGCGGAACTTCGCCAAAAACGGCTGTCTCCTAAAAAAAGAACAACTAACTAGAGAGGCCAGATACTGCGTTGCTTTCGGGCCGAGAAACACCCGTGGTACTCCCCACACACCATGCCACAAAGGTATCGAGTAAGGACGGAAGACGATGGTCTTACCTTGGTGACGTGCGACAAGGAAATGGCGGTATCAACGTTTTGCGGAGGCGCCTCAAAGACGTCGGGCGGAGCATTATCCACGGCTTCCATATCGTTGCCGCTGTCGTAGTCGGTAGACGAGTACCAATACGATTTCTGAAATCACAAGCAGAAACGGCGGCCGCCCGGACCATAATGAAATAAGCATATTCGATGACAGCCCCGACAATGGTGACCATTGACGAGCGATTTTAGCTCTGAAGATAAGAAGGCACAAATAATGGACACTCGTAAAAAGGAGTCAACCCTACGTGAAACGACTTGCAACCTTAGAAATGACGAGAACAAAGTGTTGGGGGGCCTCTTTCGTCGGCCATCTTAATTACAGGATTAAACTTCATCGATTTTTTTTTGTTTTGTTTTTGTAGGGAAGGCGTGCTTTGGAAAGGTGCTTGAATATAGATTAAAATTTGGGGCGCCCCATTGTTTGTCTAGACAAGCACAGCCCTTTATTAAAGACACATTTTGCATATTAAGACAAGTGTTATATCTGTTTTAACAGAAACAAGAGGTATACAACTTAACTTCGTACAAAAAAAAAACTTTTTTTTTAACTTCTATAATGTGTGAAACATTATGAACACATGGGCCGCAGCTTTACCCACTTTTTCATTGCAGCTAGAAAGCTTGTCGTTTAAAATGCACGCATAAAGAAATGTGCTCATGCGGGCTTAGGCGGTAAAATTCGTTGTTCAACATATAATTCCATAAGTAAAAATCAGCAAAACCACAGATCTGGTGTTTGTGTTAAATATGTTGTACACATATCAAATACACCCTTTCACTGTCCCAAGCAGCCTCAGCTTGAAGCTGGCCTTGGTCTATGAGGAATGAAGCACTACAAAACATGACAGATATCTGCATACATAAAACAAAAAACCTGTAACAAGACATAGACTGCTCATTGCGGTATAGCACTGTGTGTGCCAGCAGAGAAGAGCAAAACATGCAAGTAATAAGCACAGACAGCAGCCAAATGGCGCAAGTAGTACTAAACAAACGCCTCAAAAAGTTTATACAAATTTCAGGTAGTAATAAAAGTGTGAAGACACAAAGGTGAGAAAACATGCTTAATCATGCTGAGGTCATGCGAAAATTACTCTACTCGGAGCTATATGTCAAAGTAGCCATAAGTCAAAGCAGTCAACGGGTCTAAGGAAATTTGTAAATCAGTTAAACACAGCATTCAACCTTATAATTTGTAGAACATATTTTCCGATTAATTTTAGACATCAGACTGCGGTTGCACAGAGAGACCAGGAAAAATGGCACACAGCCCACATAGCTCACCCATAACACAAACAAAATTCAAAAAATAAATATAATGAATATGTGTTGTTAAAACTGCTTTGTATCTTTAACTGGTCCTCATTTGTACGCAGAGTGCATAGTTTTCAGTTCCTCATGAGCAACCAAGGACTATCCCAGATCATGGGTCTCTAACATTATTCACAATTGCCTAACTGCCTAACAAAAGTCAAGTGATAACAGAAATTATTCATATTATTTGATTGATAAAAGAAGTCGCGTGGGGGCCGAAACAGGTGGCACACGGCGGACCTGATCACACTGCATGATTTGTTTCCAAGTAACTTGCATGTTAGAATTAGCATAATATATCCTGAACACTAAAACTCAAGTCACACTGTAAAAAAAGCCCGTGAGTCTGCTTTCCCGCACAACACTCAGAGCGCCAATCACCGCAACTTACGGAGGCAGCTCATCGAATGACAATGCCGAAACATGTTTAGACCAAAAAACGCAGTCTGATTTGTGACATTAAGCAATGCAAGCGTGACGTTTTGCATTGCCCAATGTCACAACTCAGACTGCGTTTTTTGGTCTAAACATATGATTCGGCATTGTCATTAGCTGAGCTGCCTCCGTAAGTTGCGGTGATTGGCTCTCCGAGTATTGCGCGTGAAAGTAGACGCACAAACATTTTTTTAGAATGCAGAGTAGAACCATTCCAAGGACACAAGTCTATACTGCCTCAATGTTCAAAGAAAAGCGAGCCTAAAATACCGAGCAAGTGCTCACCTGTACGCTAGAGATAAGCATGGATAGAATGGCTGCTTGTTGGAACAAAGACTCCAAAATCAGGAGGGGCATATGGTAGGGTAGGACCTTGCTTGGATCTAACAGAATTGCACTCAAAGAAATACCCACCCGTCTACTTACCCGCAAAACACTCAAAGAGCCAATCTCTGGGAGCTAGGATATCAGCTCAAAGAAGGATGAGGCGGAACGCCTGTTTAGACCTCAAGATGAGGTCTGCGCTGAGACATTATGCAGTGCAAACGTGACGCTTTAAATTGCGTGATGTGACAGCGCAGACTTTATTTTAGGTCTAAACAGATGTTCCGCCTCCTCATTCGCTGAGTGTTTTGCGGTAAGTAGACGCGCAGGCATTTCTTAGGGTGTGTAAAGATCTGGCGGAACACCTAACTTTTAAAGCAGCTGCTCCACTCTTTGTCAAGCCTGCTTCGCGTTGGCTCTTTTGCATCAAGTTTGACTGCTTTGACACGGCAAACGCGATGCAGCTGATGTGGGGGAGCATCTCGGTTAGCTTGGTGGGTACTTGACATGTCCCTTGTTTATATTTCAAATAGATAAGTGAGTGAAGGTTCTTTCTTTTCTTACAATTGCGTCAGGGGCCCGATGACTGAGAATGTTCAAGGTCTGCGAATGTTGGTGGTCATAAGAGTGACTGACAAGACTCCATCAGGAAGAGAAAAATAAAAGTAAACGTCTATTTACACTACAGATCGAATCGTTGTTCGACCGACGTTCTTCACGGCCCTCGCGCGTCCTCTTGTTTTTTCTTCTTCTTCCCCCATGTCTCCCACGAGCCATAGCCGCGTCAATCACCTTAAAGTCATCACTGAACGGAAAGAAAGACGAAACTGAAACCATGCGTACATCGCGCCTTTGGATTTACGGTTGTCGTTTACGTTGACCTTCACAAGGTGCGAATAGTGGACTTTGAATTCGGAGCAAATTCAAAGCGAATAGTGGTCTTGGCCAAATATTTCCTACTTGAATATCCAACAGTTTCCCCAAGCCTTTCACTACTGTTGAACCACGCTTAAACGAAAACCCAGCTGAACTCATCAAGGTTATTTCCAAGTTTCTAGTCGTCCATTTATAAGCTAAGTTATGTTTATGGACTGTGGCCTCACAAATTCCAATGCCTATTTGATATGGCAAGTAAACGATGCATTCTGCATAACTGTAAATAAAGATTCCCAGCTATACCTAATCAAGGAGATTTATAAATAATCTCGCTATAAAGAAATATCCTTTCTTCCATCTAGGAAAATGGAAGAAATAAAGGCCATTACTAATGTTGAACGCAGGTTGTTGGGACATTTCTGCCTAGCATAAACTCTTGCATAATATTCACAGTCTAATTTTGAAACTTTTACTGGTATGTAGATATTAACAGTAACAAAGTTTCTAGTCCTCTTTAAATACACGTGCGTGTACCATCCCGCTTTGAAAGTGTGTTTTCTCCAAAGTGAACGACTGTAATCTGTGTACTTTTCTATGCGTTGATCGCGGCGGGTTAGCCCCGTTGAGCACGCTTCTTACCAAACACCGGTGCACTGTAGAGAAGCAACACCCACAAAAGCGAGCTCCGCGAATGTTGCTTCTCTGCAGTGTAACGGTGCTTGGCAATACCCGATACACAAGACCAGTGTTGTACGGAACGGCGTTCCAAGGAACGGCGTTCTTGGAACGCGTTCCTCTTAGGGGGAACGAAGGAACGCCACCGTTCCATTTTGCATCACTGCAACTGGAACGGGAACGCGTTACATTTTTACTGGAACGGAAAGAGTAACGGCGTTCCTTTCTTTCGTCCAGTGGGGTAATTTTTATTTTGTTTCGAACAGGGAAATTTTGGAAGTACAAAAGCATTATATTTACGAAGTGCAGGATCTCTTTAACTTTTTGGCTACTAATCTTGTGAATTATTTTGTGTGGTCCTCGCTTGCTAACAGTTTCGGGTGCAGGAGAGCTGGTGGGCCATTGATATTTTTTTTTTTAATGCCCGAAACTGCCGTACAAAAAGCAGAACTTTTAGTCGTAGGAAAAGACAAAGAAAGAGGGTTGCTTCAAACTCAGCTACTTTCTTTGGTTCCACGAATCCTCATACACACAGAAATCTTATTCCGACTACAGCAATTTTTGAACTTCAATAACGAGACTTACAATTACAACAAGATCACAGATTGCCAGATATCGGTCTCACGCTTGTATCCCGAACACTATTCACTTAAAAGATACACAAAGAATAACCTTTATTCCTTCTCTTGTCCCCCACCTTCAAACTGAACAACAAATCCAACCTTCACAACGAAGTATTTGTAGCTTTCAAGACTGGCTTTCCAAAAGTCCTACCCTCTTCTTCACTTGCTCGTCTTGTGGACAGCAACATCGAGAAGCAACTGTTGTTAAGTTCTAACACGGGACTCTGTTAAATTGAAGCGTGTGAGGTTGTTGTAAAACGCTCGTGCAATCTTGGGTAAAAGTGCCCTTGGCTCGTCTGAATTGTACACTACAAACATGGACATGGTTAATAGCTGAGATTTTTAACATGAATATATCAACAAATGAAGCCCTACTTCCGCGTGTTTTCTACTCCTAGTGCCTTTCCATCACGACATACAAACTCGTATGCTGACTATTAATGGGATAGATAAAAAAATAAAAAAAAACTCTGCTTGATTTAACTAAATATGGTAATTAGCAAAAAATACAAAAGTAACGTATATGTAACGATGAGTTCCATTTTTGTAACTGTAACGGGAACGAGTTCCTTTCTCACAGATGGAACTTGTAACGGGAACGCGTTCCAAAAATCAGGAGGAACGAGGAACGAGCTTTCGTTCCTTTTTTTGAGGAACGTGTACAACACTGCACAAGACGGACCCAATCGCGATTTTCGTCCGCGGACGGTGTGCCCCGTGACCATCACGTGCGTCACCGATTCCTGCGGTCCACTCCTCGCCCGCGGACGCGCGGACTGATAAACTCCTTTTCACTCGCGGATTTTTGGCGGCAGATTGATTGGAAAAGCGTTTAGTCTGGCAACGGTACAATGCTTTCTTGGGTTTATGTTTTCGAACAGTTAAAACAAAAATGGCGCATTGTTGTGTTTTTTGCGTTCGCTGGTTCACTTTGTCGCTCGAATCTTTGTTTCACGCATGAAAGAAACTGCAGAAACTTTGTCCGGCTGACGCACAGAGGTTCCAATACTCATTGGGTCCGTGTCAAGAAGCTTCCGTCAAAACTCGTCCAGCACACGGCGATAATTCTTGAACGTCCTATCAGCCTTTCACCGAGCAAGACCTTTTTTATGGCTGTGGTTTACTTAAATGTTGTGCACGAGCGCTGAGTACATAAAGGTATCACCAAACGCCCCTCCGCAAGGCCAGAACTCCGCAAGACCAGAAGGGCCAAGGTACGGTGAGGGAGTTTCGCGGCGCTTTGGGGTGGCGAACAGGTTCGGTCCGCCCTCACTGGCGTTTTCTCGCCGTCTCTTTAGTGTAGATGCGCTTGTAGACGGACGAACCGCGGACATGTCGTCACGTGATCAATCCGTCCGCGGATCAGTACGTCATGTAAATCAGCCATAAGGAGCGCGAAGAACACTTCGAAAAATACGAACCTCGCAAGTGATCTCCAAGAGAGTGTCGAATAGCGTACTATTCGAATATTCCAGTGTGTCGAACCGAAAAGAATACGGGTTCGGTTACGGTTCAGGTTCAGGTAAATTTATTTTGTTCCGGTTCAGTTCCGGTTTGATTAATTCAATCCGCGAACCGGTTCGCGAACCGGTTCGGGGCGCTGAACCGGTTCGCGAACCGGTTCGGAAATTATAAATGACAAATTGCAACATCAAAATAAATTACAAATAAAACATCTGAAATCAGCACATACGAAACGGGATACATCGTAGCGTAAGGCTCAGGGATTTCTACCAGGAATGGTTTCTTTATGTGTACTCAAAGGTTACCTCACCGAGGTTTACGCATTCGGACTTCATCTAATTGGGTCCGACGCAGTAGCTGTAAAATCCGCGACCTCCTTACAAACCCACTTATAAGTAGAACTCGCTAACTATCCCGCCACCTCGGCGTGTAAGCAATTAAAGGAAAGGTGGGGAGAAAATACAGCTTTCTTTATTTGAACTAGCCTTCGGTAACTCAAATTAGACCCTTAAAGAAGCTTTCATTAAACAAGATAGGGAATATGAAAAACACTTCACCGAACGCGACGCCAGAAGGGCGTAATAGGATAAATATTAAAATAGAAGAGTTCGCTGTCTCACAAATATGTTAGCTTCTAAGTGCCTATACGAAACCGGATGCATTATTATCAAACTCTACAGCCTTTTCTTTTCTTATTCCGATGGAAGCAAGCTTCAAGAACTCGCGCGTTCTAGAAACGTGTTATGAAATGAGCACACAGCAGCATTTAGGATTTACGAGACTGTAGAAAAATAAAATCCCGTGACGCGATTTTTTTTTTTTCACATCCTTCCAATTTTTTTTTTTCCGTGCAAGCCGCGACCAGCGCAATACTGGTTCCTATGTCAAGATTCATGGATGCAGCGTTTATATTCCTAAGACTGAGTGAAGAAGAAAAATATGTAAGGGAGGTGTGTGTCAGTTGACGGCACTTAAAAAACAAATGGCATTGATAGCACATTCTTTGCCAACAGCGCGTGGCCGAACCGTTTTGACATAAGCCGGTAACCGTTATTTTTTTCCGGTTCAGTTCCGGTTCGGGTTCATCGCGATAACAATATAACGGTTCGGGTTCGGGTTCAGTTCCGGAAAAAATACCGGTTCGGTTCCGGTTTTCGGTTCGGTTCGGTTCCGGTTCGACACCCTGGAATATTCGCACAATCCTAAGTTCATATATTTCAGAAGTACGGGTGGGCGCTTACCGCAACGTAGGCGCATGCTCGGTATTTTACGGCGCGCCGCGTCAACCCATCCCGAGACCTCCGCCGTCTACTCAACCAGGCGAAAATCTACCGGCAAGTACGAACTGGGAGCATCTGCAGAAAGACAGCTCGCCTAACAACGCTTCTGCCCTAGCAAGCTCCAGAGAGAGTCGCTGACGAAGCCGTTCTAAAAAGTCGGCTGCAAGAAATGGCCCCTCTTTCTCCTGGCTAGTTTGGCGGGTGTTTCGTCTTCTTGCTGCAGGACGCATTGGCCCCCATTCTGCATGAGCATCGTCACATAGCCTACACTCTGTTGCAGGTTAAGCAGCACAAGCTCCTCCCTTAAAGCTCTCCACTCTTTCCTCTAGTAGAAAAAGCGTCGGAGAAGGTGGGAGAGAGGGGGCGAGTCCGCTCACCTCCTCACTTGTGCCACTTAACCTGCAACGGAGTGCAGTTGTACTGCTCGCGGGGCAGTTGCCGTGAGTTAAAATTGATTACAATATCTACATGAGTTCAGAATCGTGTATTTTAAGCTAAACTAAGCTCGAACTTTGCCTCGGTCTTGTCTGAAAATGCAGCAGCGTGTAGGAGCGGTAAAAAAATGGAAAGAGTCGGGGTATTCAGCGAGGTTATTCCAAAGGAAAGTATTTGGTGACTGGGAGGGGACCCTTAGTGGGCTCCTCACCACTTCCTAATTCCTTTTTCGGGCACCAATAAAGTTGTACTGACTGACTGACTGACTAAGTGATTCAGCAGCTTCAATGGTTACGGGTGTATGTGTAATTTCTTCATTTTTCAATTCTGTTTTTTTCCCTTAGAACTGCTGTCTTGGGGAATGACCTCCCTAATATCATCTCGACACCGAAGCTAACCCCGAACATTTTCTGGCTCCTTTTTTAGTCATTGAGGTGTCATATAATTTGTGTTTGATCGATTCTTATTTTTTTACTTGGGTAGTTCCGATCAATATTTATTATTAGAAAAATCTTATTTTCTCAAGAAATAAGATTCACCACCGTTAACAACACAATGTCTTATGAAAATCTATTCTAATTTTAAGGCATAGGAAAGTTCCTTTTGAATGTTTTCTAATTATTTTTGTAAAGTTACGACGAAGTAATGGTGTTACTTCGGCAAAGTGACTGTAACTAACAAGTTTCGCTTTCAATTTTGCAACAGTAACTGTAGCAGGGTTACTTTTTTATACCCAGTAGATGTAACTGTAACACTGTTACATTTTACCGGTAACGCGCCCATGACTGGCCATAAGCATCTCGGTATGGCATACCTAGCAATTGCTATAATGTTTTATAGGTCATAGCATACTATGCATGCTGTGTGTGCCTAAACAAAAGCGAATGTGTTATCAGTTCAAAAAGCAGTAACATAATGCGTCACTGACGCAAAGCCACAAAAATAAGTTAAGCTCATGTTTAAGCCATTTTGCTAGTTATGGATATTACTTGGTTCTGATATCTAATAACCTATCATTAGATTTGATTAATTATAATCTTCACAAGCAGGGGCACATACAAACACCTGAACATGCAAACTCACAAGCAAACCACAACAAATGTCATGCATGCTGCCTACAAAACTTGATGCATCAGATGCAAACAAGCAAGAACATCATGCAAACGTGACAATGATGATGACAGTGGTGGCAACACTGCACATGGTATGAACCTAGTCTGCGTACAACACACAACAGGAGCAAGTGTCAATGATTCACTTCCACTTAGGGCAGAGGTTCTCAAACTAGATCAACCCTAAAGAGTTCCTTGAGTACTAAAACTAAGTCTCTCTTACCCCAACTTTAACTAAATTACGCTTACAATGAATTAGTTTAGTCATGAAATACAAATGCAAACAACTTTCTTCACGTGTAGCTGCTGATAACCAGCTCATGTCTGTTTCCCATTATAGTAAAACACCAACAGCATTGGCTCTTCTAGCTTCAACTTTCTAAAGTGACCAACAGACACTTTGGTCAACTCTTTGAGCCTATAAGGCACCATAACTGAACAAAAATGAGTTCTTGCAAGATATTTTTCACCTATGCATACACATGCCTTTCCTCTAACAGTTTCAACAGAAAGCCTTAGCGACACGCAGAGATTCCCTTTATGTAAACCGACTAGTTGGAAGTAAATTCAGAAACTTCAAAAGTTAGAGAGAGAAACTTGGCACTTCCTGAGGTTTCTGATGACCCCAAGTATATCAAGCAGGTCATTTCAGTCTACAATCACTACAAAGATTAATGAAAAGGAACATCTTGCTCAAGACTGTGATTGGCTACTGCTGACCGATCAACCCAGGGTGACCGAAGTAACACCTGACAACTCGGAGGGCTATAGAAAATGCACAGTCCTTTTAGCCTACTGAAGTAACAAAGGTGTGCATTTACCTGCAGGAAGTACAGGGGGTGCTTCGGAATGCCATACTGGTAGGGCCACACATTGTCTAGGTACCACAACAGCAGGCCGTAGATGAAGACAGAGCCGATCATGACCAGCACAATTTCCAGGAGGGTGACATTGTCGGCGGGCACCGCCTGACTATTTATATTGGTCCAAGAGGCACCGATCCCTGCACAAAAGATTGATGCAACTATTTTAATCCATCGATCAACCCGTTATATGCAGAAGTGAAATGTGCAAGGCATGATGGCTTTTGTCGTTTTTTATTGCCACACTAGGACTGATCATGTGAGATCACGCGACATGGCCGCACAACAGCGCTGTGTCAAGTAACGTCATGCCACATGTCATCACATGACATGATTATGTGACATCACAGCATCGAGTCTATATGTCACACTTGAAAACATGTGTGAATAGTGGATTTTGATTTCAAAGTGAATAGTGGTTTTGGATGAAAATTTTTAAATAGAATATTGAATAGTTTATCCAAGCCTTTCACTGCTGTTGCACCATGTTTAAATGAAAACCTATCTAAACTCGTGAACGTCGTTCCCAAGTTTCCACCTATCTACTTATAAACTCAATTCAATCTAACTATATTTATGGAGTGTGACCACAGAAAGTTCGATGCCTTCAGATGGCAAGTAAATTACGAATTTAACATAAAACTGAACCTATAAAGATAAGCCTAAATGAGTGGATTTACAAATCTTGCTACATACAAACATTTTAGAGCGCAGCTCTTAGGCGCCCGTTTCCGGATTGAGCGGCGCCGGCGTCGCCGTCGACGTCGGTGTGACTGCGTGCGTTGCTTTATGGGAGTAATGCAACCGGGCGTAACCGCGCGTTGTATTATGAAAAACTTTTCACTGCTGCATTTAACAGGAAACGTTTTCACTAAATTTCTCGCTGAATTTAGCAAATAAAGTTTCACCGAATTTCCCGCTAAATTTAGCGGGAAGCTCAGCTCAATTTTCCCGCTAAATGGGAGCGGAGGAGGAGAGGAAAAGCATACCCTTCCCTCCATACCCTCCCCTCCTCCTCCTCAAAAGCTGCGCTCTAGTTTATTACAGAAAATTGTAAACGTCTCTAATTTTTTATTCAATCTCTAATTTAAAGAAAAGAAAAGAATCACAAATTATGAACGCAGGCGGTCAGGGCTTCTCTACCTAACATATTCCCATGCACAACAGCCACAGTTTAGTTTTTTGGGATTTTACTGCAATGTAGGTATAAACATTCGGAAAGTTACCGGTTTTTTCTTTGTTTTTTAATACACCAGGCATTTGCGTGCACCATCCCGCTTTTTAAAACTGTGCTTTTCCCCGAAGCACACATTTGCCATATTAATATTTTTAAAGTGCCAATCGCGGCGGGTTAAGCCGTTGAGTTCGCTTCCTGCCGAGCAGCGCTGTGCCGCGGAGAAGCAACACCCGCGGAGCTCGCTTTCCCGAGTGTCGCTTCCCCGCAGCGCACCTGTGCTTGGTAACAAGCTTGGCCAACGCGGTTAACTTGACGCGATCGACACTTCAAAAAATACGAAAATCTCAGAACATGTCGAAGCGAATATCTAATAGCGTGTTATTCGACACTACTATCGAACATTTCGAATATTCGGACAACATTTTACACTTCGCAACTAACGTCACGTAACCTGAAATGAGGCGAAGTGGTAACCAGACGTGACTTCACACTACACCACAATTCGACACCCAATGTTGTCATAGTCGGTGGCAGGTTAAAAACCTGAAAGAGGCTCTGCCTCGAGCAGGAGCTTTCTGTCTTTGATAAGACATTGTCGCACGCGCAACCAAAGCCTGGTAGAGAGCGACGGGCATGTGCTGGAGGTATAGCATCTACTGGATTCCGAACACTATCACCGACTATCAATCGAGTAACGTCACCGACACCGTGACCTCGCCGCCCTGGTGGGACCGAGGCAAAGCACTGGCCTATGGATCCCTTGGCAGCAGTTTCAAGTCCTAGGCGAGGTGCCGGCAACATGATCAGGCTTATTGCGGAGAAGGGCGAGGTTCAAGTCGCACGTCAAAAGGTCTTCAGGTAGCAGTGGCGTACCAACTTGTTTTCGAGCGGGGAAGCAAACCAGACCCCCTCCCCCCCCCCCCCCCCCCCCCTTAAGGGCAGGGGAGCGGTGCCCTCGGTATCCCTTGGGTGCCGCCGGCCAGTGTTTGCCCCACCCAGTGGCGGCTGTTTCGGGGGGGGGGGGGGGGGGGGGGGGGGGGGGGGCAAAGCACATACCCTGCCTCCCCACTATGAAAATTGGGGGGGGGGGGGCGTTCTGGTTTGAGCGTACCAACCCCCCCCCCCCCCCGATCCCACTACACATGGCAGGAACCACCTGTTAGTGACGGAAGCCCTCCGTTGGCTTAGCACGTGGAACCCCTAAGTCTGACTCTGCCCTCGATTGTGACTACCCCGCTCCGCGAGTCGCGTGAGCAGAGGTCACGTTACTCGCCACGCAAGAACAAGAAGTCCGAGTCTGCTTCGGTCGGAACGCAATCCCTCAACAATAAAACGACTCCGCGCACGACGTTGGACGCGACGTCTCGTCGACGATGGGAAGAGTCGACCGACCGACGCTCGAAGAAGGCGGGGAATGACGGTGGCCTCACCCTGTCCTTCGAAGAACGAAATGAGCCTGTAGCACCAGTAGAGTCCAGTGTTGGGGAGGAGGGAGGTGGTCAGTTTCATAGAGCGGCCGATGCCCATGTAGCTGTCCTTATCCGGTGGGTCCAGGAGCGTCGTCGGCAGGGTAAAGCTCAGCACCCAGCCCACGGTGGAGAAGATGACGCCGACCACCGCTGCGTTGTCGATACGGTCCCGATTGGTCAGAGTGGAACACAAAGCGGCGGTGCGGAAGAGACCGGAAAAACGGCGTATAAGCCACAGTCACACTGCTTGTACATGATAACACAGGCACGCCGTTCGCTGCAGACACGGCGACAGAACTGTCTGCGGACAAGCCACGAGCGTGTCGGAAGCAAGTTTGGATCGCACGTGTATCCGCTTCGAACGTGCCTTGCACGCAGCTTTTGTAGGACCAATGCGTCAGGGCGTCAAACCAGGAGGAAACACGCTTCACACGGCATCTGCAGACTATCATTTGTACGACGTGTTAGCGGTGTGATCGGGACTTTGAAGAGGAACAGATTTCTTTCAGGTAAAAGAAAATACAAAAAAAAGAAAAAAAAACGTTTACTGGAAGTTTGTTTTTGAAGGTTAATGGATACACCTTCAATTTCTTCTAGTATTTCGTGAAACGAGTTTTACTTTAGACGTCTTTATTTCCGCGGGCTCAATACTTCGAGAATCTTGCGAAGTGTGGATTTCGGGATTGTGTCGTAGGCACAACATTTCGCACATTAAGTGATATGCCAGGTGCGCACATAGTAATATACGATGGGCTGATGTTCATCGCGCGATCAATCTTTGGCGAAAGTTTCCAAATCTTGGACACTCGAAAAAAAAAAGTCGTGTACAGTATTTGTTTTGGAATATTTATTTGAAAGTGTAATAAAATTGGTCTGGGAACACCCTCGTACTATGCTTCATTTCACTGTAGCTTGGTAAAGAGCAAACGCTACGTCCCCTTTGAGCCAATCGGAGCGAAGGAGGCGAGGCGCGTGACAGCCCTTACCAAGGGTACAGGGGTGGGGGCGTAACCCGAAGCAGTTGCAGAAGATGGGAAGCAGAAACACCCCTCTTGCAAGGACCCTGTTTTGCTCGCCCAAGACGTTGTTTTTGTTCGCTTTGTAGAGCAACCCATCGCTCGAAATTCCTGTAAGAGCGGCTTTCCTTCCTCCCCACCCGTGGCACTGTGCGCAACCAGTGAGGCAGAGCATGGTCACGTGTCTTTCTCCGAAGCCCTGATTGGCTCATGGGACCGTACCCTTGGCCGTTTGCCAAGTTATGGTGAGACGGTGTGTGCCAAACTGCAGGTAGAATGGCCCCCTGGTGGTCTGGCAAGAGGAGACGGTTACCGTTGTTGAAGAGCACGGTGAACAGCAACAGGAACAGTATGGCTCCCGTGGCGTAGAGCAGCATGATGAAGAGAAGGAGGGAGAAGTCGCTGTACAGCAACACCGCAGCCAAGGGCGCCACCTTGATCTTGAACAGCACAAGGCTGACGACCGACGTCACGGCCATCACGAGAAAGCCGCTGGCAAACGTGCCGATCCAATAGACCCAGTCGGTCAGTCCCATCATGCGCATCAGCTCCTAAAGAATGAAGCAGACGAGGAAAGGTTTGAGCAGAGAGTTATTACAATAAACGCTAGAGGCTCAGCTAGCGCTAGTGTGCTGTTGCATTTTGAAGCAGACAGCAAACAGTCAGAAATTGACTTCCGGTAATGCATTTCGATCGGAAAAAGCGAGTGCATTTTCTCTATGCGCTCGATTATAAGAACAAATATCTGAATAATTTGTACGTACTAGGCACATTGGAACATTTCTCAGTTACGCAGACGAAATAATTGGTCAGTTACAGCATTTTTATTTCGCGGCATGAAGAACGATGTTAAGACCGCTTCGTTCGAGTGTTTATGTGCACTGTCGGACACTGTTAGCGCGAACACGGCGTCGACGCTTTCCAGCATTGGGGATATACGTACCAAACGAACGAAGGACATGTGGAAAACCAAGAGTGACGGCAAGGACTACGCAGTAACACTGGATAAGTAACTCCTTGTGCTTGCAGACAATCGAAATAAATATAAAGTCACGTAATATAGTCCGATTTACGATAAACAAAAGTACTGCTTTATTTTTTCTGCTCATGAATATGTGCGAAGATGCTTGTTCAGTGTTGAAATCATCACCCGCACGCTCCAAATCTTTGCAAATAGAGGGAAGCCAGAGAACAGGTGCGTGATAAAAACTGCCACACATAGGAAATAATAAGGAAACACACATTTCGTAAAGATGCACGACGGGGTCATTTTCATATAGTGAGAGGACAGGCATATTAGCAAGATATATAAGCACCAACGAAATGCTGGCGAACTTTGAACCAAATCTACATTCCTTTCGATCGTTTTTTTGTTTTTTTTTTTTAGAATCGTCGCTTGTTTTTACATGCCTGCCATGGAACAGAGATTTGGGGCTGAAACATAGCGAAGTTTAGCATCGTTCGTTCGTAAAGGAAAAACGCTGTAACTAAAGCTATTACACTTTCACAATACCAATAAATTAAGGTACATACTATCTGGTACAACCGAAATAACAAAAGTTATTCATGTTAATTTCCGGCGACGAGACAAAATTCACGCGCGTTTTCCCATAGGAATACACAGGCAGACTGGAAGTGTAGACTGCATGCTGTCTGCTTCAATTTGCAACCGGAAGTCCCGCAGACACTAGCGCCAGCTGAGCCTCTAGCGTTTATTGTACTAACTCTATGGGTTTGAGTTAAAAAAAAAAAAAAAAAAAAAAAAAAAACAGCGCGAAAGAATTGGAGGATTTACTAGAGCAGGGGGTCTCAAATAGGAGCCAGCGAAGCCCTGTCGCGGCGCACTGCCGCCCCGGGTGCCGCTGTCCCAAGTGACGACACTGACCGTTTGACCTCAAATGTTGGCAACTGTTTAAGATTTAGTGCTACATTTGTGCTGAGACGTTCGGTAGGACAGTTTATTTTCGGGGTAAAAAAAAATACACATCGTAATGTTTTTTTTTACAATATGTACTTTTTTCTCACCCGGACACGGCTGGACTTTTCCGTGATGACCCTCCTCACGTAGATGGGCGAAAACACAAGATAGCCGTACACGACAAACATGGCGATCAGGCGCAACAAGGTGCCGTACTCGGAGTCGTTGTTGTATTCGGGATACGGAAACCGTTTCATCATGATCTGCAAAAAAAAAAAAAAAAAAAAAAAAACAGCTCTGATACTTTGCTGCAGAACTCACAGATCCTTGGTACAATCCCCAGCCCTGCCCGTTTTGATCTGAACGAGCGTCGAACTGGCGTGCGTCGTGCATCACTACTGTGTGATGCACGTTAGAGACGCCAAGCTGGCGGTGGTACCGCACTGGATAAATGGCTCACCTACGGCTGAGAGACAAGTCACTTATTGGAGTTGGCTAACTTCCCACCGACTTAACATAAACGCAACACAAATGACTCTCGATTCTCAAAGCTCTACACGAAATTGGCACGGTCCACATAGCGTCTGCGTCGGAGATGGCAAATGCGGGAGTGCAAGAGGACACGTAGAAAGAAACTGCGCAGTCGAATCAAACAGAAGAAGCAGCGAATTATGCGCTGAACGCTTCCTGGGCACGCCGCAGGGAGTTTTATGATGAGAGATAAACTATGATATTGAGTAATCTACGAGTACTATGGGTAAACCGCTCTGTTTCATAGCTTGCTATGAACAGACTCTGAAGTAACTACTACGAGATAATTTTTCACTTACTGTACTTTGTATGACGATTTGTGGTAAATTCTTGAAGTATTTACCACATAGTACTCCCAGGCTAACAGTTCGGCGGGTTGTTCTAGATACGGCTTATTCGCCACAACTTTCGCAACTTTAGGAAATTAGGTCACCTTCGGAGGCTTGTTTGTAAGCTTCCGGTCTTTGATGAGCAGGTCGACGTGCTTTCCAAATATCTTGTCTTGAAGGCCCAGAAGTATTTCTGCCGAAAATTTAAGAAAGCGGTAATTAGGAAGAAAAGAAGTGTTTGGAAAATCTTGCTTTACTTATAGTTTTGTCCTTTTTTATTTGTGGCTCGATTTGGCTTCTGCTGAAACAAATTAGGTGAAAATTGTGGAGGGGCAATATAGGTATATTTGCGGCAGCCACTCCAATCTTCAGCTCACAGAATGGGACATTTTCAACGCCAAACATCGAAGAGATGGTGAGTATGATGAGGTGACTAAACGGTGCGTGTGCCACTGACCGTTGTGACTGTTTACGCAACCATATGGCTAAACTAAGTTTGGGAGCCCTCGGCAACACCGAGGATTACGGTACACACACCGTATGCGCTTTAACCAAAGGTCAACGACCCGAATTCCCTCGCGACGACATCATCCACAGATCATCCCAGACCGCGGTATGTTAACAGCATAAAATTTTAGAATACTACCAAAAAAAAAAAAAAAAAAGATCCGTAGATATTGTACTGCCAATATTCGTATATTGAACTGTTTATGCTTACGTCTATTCATTTGTTAACATTTATGTTATGTTAACGGGTGGCATGTGTAGTTACGTTAACAGCATTTAACTTTGGAATACTACAGAAAAAGAGGAAGGCATGCATATTTCTATCGGCCAATAGCATATGTTGGAATGTGCTACCAATTCAGTAGAACTTCTCCCTAGTTAAAAGAAAACTCCGGTCAAAAATTTTTTATTTGGGATTACAACCGTTTTCAGCTAAAGCAGTGTTTCTAAATTACAAGGTTTTCTTTCTTTTTTTTTATGTTGTGAGTAGTCTTACAAGTATCTCGGCTGAAAGCTTGGCTTCGGGCGTCTACGGCAAAACCCAAACTATCTGCTAGAGTGATGGCAACACTGATCATCCGACGTACGGCCGCGACGTGACGCCACAGGGGTGCTGCGTCGGTGTTCCTTGACCAAAAGCTAACCCGCTTGCCGCCCGCTAAAGAGCAGCTGGTCGCATTTTTAAAAACGGTTTTAGTAGAGTACATGGCGCTTCAGTGAGACATAATATTTCGGCTTTGATCATATCTCGTACCACTAAAGCGATATGTCATTCATTTTGGTATCGTGTTTGACCGAATTTTCTTTATAAGCAAGTTCATTAAAGAACAACTTTCAGTTCCTACCAAATTGGTACCTGAAATGTTTTTACCAATATTACAAACATGCTCCAATTTTACCTCACTGTATTCATGTTATTACATGTCGGGAAATAAATGACATATAATTGTTATTATTATTATTATGACTCGTCTACCATAAATATGTTCAACTGTAAACACCTCCATGTGATGTAGGGTAGAATCCCACTTTACTTTGTAAGTGAGGGCTGTAGCTTTACTCTATCTACTCTAGTGTAACTGAACAAGTGTCCTTTACCACCAACTGCCATATACCACTTGAAAAAAACTTTAAAGGATGCGCATGGAGCATGAAAAACATTGTCGGAACGTCTTGTACGTTCCTTCTTGCTCCCGCAGTTTAACCATCTACCATACAACAGTCAAGAAAGCCTGAGAGAGAAGCTGCTCGCCTACACAGTCTCTGTCATCTGCTATACACCCGGCTTTATACAACATATTGCCAGAGTGCCTTTCGGCATCGGCGGTTTAAAAATAGGATCTACTCAGCGTCTGCAGTGCGTGCCCGACTGAAACAAAGCAAAATGTTTGTTTTTTTGTTGTTGTTGTTGTTTTTTTGTAAATGCAAAGAAACGTCGGAGGACGCCCTACAACGGGTCTTAACGCAGAACGAGTTTTATCGGCCATATTCTACAAGAAAATTTTCACAAGGAACCGTCACAAAGGACTGTGGTGGTGACCTCACAGTCCTTTGTGATGTAACATCACAAAGGACATTGTGGCATCATGATGTAACATTGTCACATGACGCCATGGAACCTCACACACACATATAGCATGTGCCTGACTCGTTCACCACACGATCAGTGTTCTCTAGTTTTTGTCGTTGCGATCAACCTAATGTAATTTTCTCTTTCTCCTACGCGGATCGATCGACATTTGAGAAAATTTCAATAGCGAGTTTTAGAATAGGGGGCCCCACAGCTCTGGGTGCCCCAAACAGCTTAGGCGTCCCAGTGCGCATGCGCAGAACTTCTGCGCATGCCCATTGCGATGCCCCAAGCTGTTTGTGGCACCCAAAACTGTGGGGCCCCCTATATTAGAACTCGCTAATTCGCGCGCAGGGGAACGTAAATGAAACAAAAAAAAAAAAATATAGACTTACGTCTGTACAAGTCAGCGGAATCGTCCCGGGGCCCGGGATTTTTCGATTCGGGATATCGGTCGCCCGTGTGGAAGTTGAAGTCGGTGTTGTTGAAGCGCACCATGTAAAACAGGTCCCTCGGCACCGAACCGTCTTCTGGAGCCTTGCCAAAGATGACTGCCAGTTGCGTTCCGGAATCGGATGTTAGGGTGGCGTTTGCGATGTAGATGTCCATCGCAGCTTCTGACGGGAATCCCTTTGAGCCTGCGGTTGGTATAAAAGCGTCGTCAGAGACAATCCATTTAATGATTCATTCATTCTCACGGATGAAAGCCGAGAAAACTCTTAATTCCGACGTCAGCATCGATGCAGTAAGGCAGCGCAGGAGTCTACAGACATTGTAAACTATAGTTCACTTGGCTCATAGCTATGCATAAACAGATGGCTCAGATCTCCTTTAAGAGTGTTCAAACCGGAAGAATGCGTTACTTAGGGGACAAAAACGGTCAAGAATCATTTTGGAGGATCGGGGAACTCATTAGGGAACTCTACAAAAAACCCATATTGAGAACCCTTGGTCGGAGAGATCGTCAGCAAAGTGCTGCCGCTTTAGGAATCTCGAGAAAAAGTAGGGAGATAAGAACACACATCACGAGCAAATGTACAAAGGTTGCTAGGGTCTTCCGAAAAACGAACAGCCACCGGAGCGATTTCTTTCGCGTACCACTACTTAAGGCTAACTTCGATTTAGTTATGGACAAAGTGAGCAAAGCGTGCAAGGTCAAAAGGAGTTGGTCGGCTGCGAAACATCTGAGCCGCGAGCTCTACCAACCACATAGCAGAACGCACTGTGACAGAAAAAAAAAATAAAAGAAGCAGGAAAGAAGACTCCGAGTTGCTTTGAGAGGACTTTGCCAGATGCGACAGCTTCAAAACGGAAAAGGAAACGGTTCAAAAGAAGGAAAAAGCGGCGTGTGCTTAGGAAGCTAAAACTGCAGCTAGCGCCCGCTGCGTTCCTCATAAAACGCGATTCGGCGTACCAGATCGAGAGAACAAAATTAAACTGCAAACTTCTATATAGAAAACTGGCTGTCTCGGTATATTAACATCAGATGAATCAACATCATATTATAGACGTTGTGGCAAAACCAACTTCATCTGCTCCAACACTGCCTGAAGAAACCACCACCCTTTAAAAAGACACTGACCCCTCTCCTCCCCCAAATAAAAGAAAGCAACTCCTCGAAACCGATACCGAAACTGGACTGGACAGGAAGAAGAAATATAGAGGAGGAGGGAGATACCGGAAGTCGTGTGGTTGTGCAACGTTTTTGTCTTCAGTCAGCGTATTTGCAGCTTTTTAGAAGTCACAAAAATGGGTATCATATTTATTGTCCATTTTTAGTATTGAGTGTGTGCCTTCGATGACCCACGTCTTTTATTATCTTTGGTTATTCTGTCTAAACCATCGAAAAGGCAATTGACCATTGACCACGGAGAAGGGAGTGAGCGCGACTCAAACCGGCCAGCTCTCGATCGGAAGTTTTCGAGGGCCTCCCCCCTGGCTACGGGCCTGTTCCTGTTATTATGGTCTTAATTCTTTGAAAAGAGTTTAAAACAGTCTGGGTGTGTAATTGGGCGCCCGCCTGAACATTGTCATATATAAAGCGCCTCGCGGTCTGGGAAGCGTGTGGGGAGTAAAAGACGAATTGTGTGCATGAGCGATGAAGAAACCCGACGGTGTTCTAGTTCTTCTTGCCACGGCTAGAGTGCCTTCATGTGCGCTTTGCTTAGGGTGGTGGCATCTCGCCATTTTGTCCAACACGTTTATTTTTATTTTTTGTTCAGAGGCACGTGAAAGAGCGTGGCCCTGCACGCGTTTGTGGCGTTGACTGTATTATGGCGACATTTTGTTTTCGTTGATTTTTTTGTATTTTCCCCATGAGCGCGTACTGTCGGCATCGGGTACTACAAAGGGTGGCATCACCCTAAACGGAAGGACATTGAGGCAACCTAGCCACGGCTCTTCTTTACATGCCACTCGGTAACACGAGAAACATAGCAGGCTGACTCGCCAAGAACCAAATGCTGTTTCGAAAACCAGATACGGGAATACAGGCGAGAATGCTGCGATCCTTTGATGTCTTCGACGACCACCGTGATAGCGGCGCTTCAACACAGACTGCAGCGCGATCTCTCCCTTGACAAATTGTGTCGCCTGCTAAGGCCCCTCTTGCGTTGGGGGTTGGGGTACTTTATTTCCTCAACTTGCTTCACCTGCAGGCATGCAGTCTCTCGTTCAAGAAGGGCTTTTTTCTCGCGCAGATCATCTCCCACCTCGCGCCTCAGCTCTCCCCACGGAAGCAACCACGAGTAACCCTCGTCATTGCTCAGACCGCCAAACCAACGAAAGTAACAACAACAAAAACGCAGCTGCAAGAAAAGAAAAAAAAAAAAGCTATGTGAAATTCTTGTGGGCTTTGGGAAACGTTACTGCTAAGAAACGTTACTGCGGAAGAGCCGGCTGGCTGGGTGGGCCAAAACAGTGCGCTGCCCGTTCCCCTGGATGGCCAACCCGCGAGTGCAGATGGGAGGGCCCCAGGAAAACGACCAAAAATGAGATCTCCCTGACTGTGCTAGAAAAACCGCACGCGCCGGCTTTTTATTTTTCTCCATTTTCTTGGAGTTGTCGCGTCATCCGCGATTTACGGACACTTTTCTATACTTCGTAATTCTGTTTTTCTGGAATTTCGTGCGAGAAGGTTGTGCCGTGATTCGATGGGTAACCAGCCATAAAAAATAACACAGCCACGTGCTTGCCCTTACCCAAGCACGTGGTTTGACGGCGCTGTGCAACAACGGGATCACGGAGGGGATGGGGGAGGGGTGCAGGCATTGTTGAGTAGGCCTTGAGGCAAACGCATGGGGGCTCGACATATTACCAAGCACGCCCTGGAAAATGTCAGCGTGTTCCCAAGCACTCGTTTCCGCCCCCCCCCCCCCCCCCCCGTTCCCACCGGTTGCTGGGTCCTTGGGGCCGATGAACTATAGACGACTGTTGTTCCCAACCAGCAATGTTCGCCTATCTCCCGCCGAGGTTAGGTAACACCGTTTTCGCCGAGATAACCATTAGCCGGGGCCCTGCAATTACTAGAAACGGGATATCTATCGATTTTTCAGAAAAAAATAGCAAATCATACCAAAACTTGGGATGGGCCATCTCTCGGGGTTTTATGGTATACAAAGGACATATAGAAGTGAGTTTTAATAGATTATCTTGACAACTCCGGAAACGATATGGTTCGCGGACAAAGTCACCGACGGTGCATCAGGTGTCGCCATCGAAGTTGTCGGAACGATTGACTGAAAACCACCAATAAAAGAAACCGAATTTTTCTTCTACTCACCAGGAAAAATGGCTTGCATAATCTCTTTCACATACACCGTGTCCGGTGCATAGACGACTAACTTGGGAAAACCGTAGGCGGTGATGCTGGGTGCAAACTCTGGGTACACTGTTGCGTTCATCCGGACGATCGGTTGGGTCGAACCCGACACTCCAAGGCTCCGCAGGTAGACGAGGACGGCCGAGAGCGCCAGGGGGATGAACATGGTGAAAAACGTGAGGAAGTAGTGCCTCTTGAAGGAGTACACCACAATGTTCTTCCAGAGGATGACGCGAAGTTGCCTGAAGAACGCCATCTTGGCGCACACGATGCGGCCGGCTCTGCCGTCCACGCCACGTAAAGATCCTACCTGGGAAACGGAAAGGTTCGGCGTCGACCTCAGAAAAACCTTGGGCAACTCATTATAAGAGGGAGAGCGAGTTTGGCCTCATCAGGCGAAACAGCTACCAGCGAGCAGACGTGCGCTGCGCTTTGTGTTGGAGTTACGGTTTTTCAAACAAACAAGCACTTTAATCGTAATATGTTTAGATGACGTGTGGTTGGTATGCCAGGGTACGGCGACATTGTTACGCGCTCTAGATGAGAACTTTAGCCAGCGAAGTACGACTGCTAGCAAGGGAGCTTTAACGGGCGTCATGCAGTATACTGATACATGACTGCGCGCCGGTACGGCGCCCAACCAGGCCGAAACAGGCAGGGCTGAGGATTGAACGCAGGATCGCCGAGTTCTGCAGTGCCAGCACGCGGAACTTTCGCTCCATGAGCTTCGAGTTACTGTACATTAAATCACACGGCCACCAATCCCCCTTTCTTTTCTCAACTGATACCAACTGGGTCGATCGTAGTGTCTGATGACCCAATCAAAAACAAAAACAAAGAAAAATTCTACTTGCTCTACATTTCAAACTTTGAGAGTAAGGTTGTTCGGCGCTGTTAGCTGAGGCATAGTAAGGTGTCTGTCGATAAATTATTATGGCACTACGTTACACAGAACAGGCTCATTTCTATAGTGAAACGGAACCGTGCATGCATGGCTCTCCTTCCAAGAATATCGTAAACTGACAAACCCAATTCCCCACATGGCTCATACACGCTGAACTTGTGCTCGAAAGAAAGTTAAGATCTCCAGACGGCTCTTCCAACCTTGAGACTGCATGCAATTTGAAACTGCTGAGCTTCACCCTTCGGCAACCTCAAAAGCTTTGGCATTCGTAAAAATCGAAATGTTTTGGACTTATACCTTAAAGGGATGCCCTGAACCGAAATCTGGATTCCCCAAAAACATGCGGCAAAAGCGTGCAACGGAATGCTGCAAACACCAAAACATCACTCATACAGCGATATCTCGAACGGATACCCGTATTTTTCAAAAAAAGAGGCGCATTTGGCAGGAATGTTGACGTCATGTTTCTCCGAGAAGGAGAGGGAACGGCCTCGCGTCTTCTCCGCCTCGCGGCCTTGAGGGAGCGAAGCGAAGAGAGGAGGAAACTACGTATCTTGACGTCACGCGTCTCGTCGGCCTGGTTCAATCTAGACTTCTTTTTCCAAAAATACGGCCGTCCATTTGAGATATTGCCTTACTAGTAGTGTTGTAGGGATTGTAGCGTTCCGCCTACATCTCCAGCATTTTTTTATTTTTTTAAATCCCAGTTTTGGTTTACCATTCCTTTAAAGCGGTACGGAAACAAAAATTGAAATATTCAAATTTCGTTCGGAAATGAGTCAAGCATGACGGATAATAACCGTAAATGATAATCGCGCGTTTGTATTTTGAACGATTGGCCATATTTTTCGTTCCGAACGGTGCACTCAAGCACGCGCTCGAAAAGAAATGAACGGAGAGCGCGATGCGTCATGGGATATCCGACGCAAACAAAAACAGAAAGAAAAGATTCCCCACATTCGTGACGTAGCAAGGCTGGCGCGGTTATGAGCTTTGCCCTTGGTGGCGTTGTCAGCGTTGTGGTGCTGAGCCGTTCGAAGTACCCGTGGGGTGACGAGCGTGTGGCTGGCCCAAGGAGCACGTAGCTTCCACAGCTATGTCAGCTTAGGGCTGAACGGGGTGGGGAAAGCAACTTTGGTTCGAGTTTTGAGCGACGGGCTAATCTTCTAGGGGGAGAATGGCTGTGTCCAGGTCAAGACCAACTTTTTCGGGTACACAAACGAGAGTCCGAGCAAGAGGGGAGTTCATCCTCTTTGTCTTCTTGAACTGTTTGGTACAATGCGCGATTTGTGAGCTGCTCCGATGTTTAGTGCTGCCACGTAATGGAACTTGCTACGTCATGACTACGTGGCAAGTTTTCCAACGTTTCTAGATTACCTCCCAAACAGGCTTCAGATGCATCCACCAGGTGCACGTTGAAAGATCGTTTAATTAGCTTTAAATTTAGTTTGAGTGCCTGTCAATGAAAGACTGGTATTTTTGAGGTTATGCTGCCACATGCAACATAATGAAGCTAAAACATGAACCCCTTTAGAGGGATACTTCAACAAAATTTGAAATATTGCCGTCGTGTTCAAAAATAAGTTGAGTACGTATGATCCACAATATCCGTAAATGACAATCGCACGAGGCTGACGTCGAGAGGATGGCCTAGTCGTTCCAGCCACCGAAGCTCCTGCTTTTGTAGGAATTTTGAGTGAAAGGTTAATCTTCTACAATCTTGTAGGGGGACAATAGCGACTTCTGCGACACACAAAAGGCATTCTCGGGAAGAGGGGAGTTCCTCCTTCCCCTCTTCTCTCGTCGTGGCCGGAGGCGAGACACTCACCGTCACTAGGTGTCAAGGTTCCTAGACGGGCATTACGAGCGAGGCGTTAGCGACATCCACCAGGTGCTCTTTACTAATCGTTCAATTCGTTTTAAAATTCCTTTTCGAGACTTTTTTAACAAGACATTGGTATGTCCGATGTGATACTGCTCCTTTCAACACATATAGACCAAAAAATGAGCGCCAAAATTTCGTTGTATTATCCCTTTAAAGGGGAACAAAAACAAAATTCCAGCGCTCATTTTTTTTTTTTTTTATCTTTAACGTGTTACATATTGCAGAGCAGCATAACCTCAAAAATACCAATCTTTCGTTGAAAGGCTGAAGAAAGCTAAATTTAAAGCTAATTAAACGATCTTTCAACATGCACCTGGTGGATGCATCTGAAGCCTGTTTGGGAGGTAATCTAGAAACGTTGGGGAACTTGCTACGTAGTCATGACGTAGCAAGTTCCATTACGTGGCAGCACTAAACATCGGAGCAGCTCACAAATCGCGCATTGTACCAAACAGTTCAAGAAGACAAAAAGGATGGGCTCCCCGCTTGCTCGAACTCTCCTTTGTCTACCCGAAAAAGTTGGTCTTGACCTGGACACAGCCATTATCCCCCTAGAAGATTAGCCTCGCTCAAAACTCGGACAAAAGTTGCTCTCCCCACCTCGTTCAGCCCTAAGCTGACAGTGTTGTGGAAGCTACGTGCTCCTTGGGCCAGCCACACGTTCGTCACCCCACGGGTACTTCGAACGGCTTCGTTGTAACACGTTGACGACACCGCCACAACGCAGGCAACGCTACCAACGACGCCATGCAAGGCTTGCTACGTCACGAATGCGGGGAATCTTTTCTTTCTGTTTCTGTTTGCGCCGGATATCCCATGACGCATCGCGCTCTCCGCTCGCTTCTCTTCGAGCGCTTGCTCGAGTGCACCGTTTGGAACGAGAAATGTAGCCAGTCGTTCAAAATACAAACGTGCGATTATCATTTACGTTTATTATCCGTCATTCTTGACTCATCTCCAAACGAAATTTGAATATTTCGATTTTTGTTTCCGTACCCCTTTAAGATTACGACACCTTTTGAACATGATACATGGGTGCACGGTTTCATTTGAAATCGAACACACGTGTCGCGGTGATTTTGATTTGCCCCCCAACAATTATATATTACAGCCCAATTTCTGCTATAAACAAAAATTACTTTTTAGAAGTTCTTAGAAAAATTATTTTTATGCACAAATATTGTGAAATGAAGCAAGGTGAAATACTACGTTTAGGGCGCTTGCTTTTTGTGCCTAGTTCTGCCGGCTGTTATAAATAGGTAAAAACGACAACACTGGGACACATTTTTCTTGTAAATGGCCTATTTTTTTCCTTAGACCGACAGCCAGTTCGCGCTTTCCACTTTTCCCCCGCTTCCTCCTCTCCCCCCTTCTAGCCTGTCCACCGTTGCCTGTTTCCTCCTCCCCAAGGTGAGGGGGATCTTCTGCCTTGCAGAATCTCGAGTCTGCTCGTCGACCTTTAAACTAAACCGCTTAAGCACATTTGATTCCAGAAATAAAAAAAGTCAAATATCACATTTTTGTCAATTTGGTGACATATTTGGAGCCTCATATTGTAGGAAATCGCATACCGCCGCCGATTCGCCATTTCCCACGTGGTTCGTCAACAACACAAGTCCAGCCGGATTCTTTCACGGGAGCGGGATGCCGCTTCCCTTTTATTAGTACATAAAACACAACTCTCAAAAACACTCGATCTAGCATACAAAGACACGCGACATCACACTAATATTCACACTCCCCCGTAAAGTCAGAGTGAAACGTAAAGAGGGCCCCCAGGCCTCGGGTCCCGCGATTACCCTAGATCCGGTCACACACACTTGCCTGTTTTCGGTGCCGTACGGAGTCCTAAGAGGCCTCCCGGTACCCCCGACTATATCGATCTATGGGCGAGGAGGTTTCTCCTCGCCCGCCCTGAACGCCTGCAGCGCCATTTAGTGGCTAGCAGAGAAAGCTGCACGTCGGGAGCCGAATTCGAGATCCCGATCGACCCCGCGGCGACACGGCCATGTGATCGTGTCTGAGGCGAGGCAACTGCATAGCCGCCTCGCGGCCACGATGCCAGAATGGTTTGATGGGCGCCCTCGTGAATGCACGGTGCGCCATAGTATCTTAACTCATTATATACATTTTCCTTATTACACACTATGCACCTGTGGGCCTATACCTTTGCTAAACTTAGCCATAATTTCAACCTCATTATTACAAAAACAAATTTTCTTTCTTTCTTGTTCCTTTTTTCAATGTTCCCAATGACGTGAACTTTTTGTGCGCGTAATCAGAGTTTCTTCTTTTTTTTTGTTGTTGTATTTTCTATAGATGGATGGGCAAAAGGATAGTTATTTAGGTTGACTTTACTGCAAAGTGTTTTAACCTTAAAATGCCGAAGTCAGGGTGGTCGGACATGTTTGGGAGCTGAAGGGGCGACGGAGTGAGTGAGCTGAAACATGAGTTTATTTTTATCGAAAAAATCACCCGCCTTGACCATGCTATCCTGAAGCTTAAGGAACTACAGGGGTAGGAATAGGTGCTTGTGTGAAGACTAGATGAGGTAAAGGGGTACCCAATCTTTTTATATAATCCTCTGGGAAATCAAGGATGGTTTTCCGGTGTCCTGAACAGCCCTTGGGTCGGGCCCACTCGCCTAGCGTCCTCGGTTTGTCATCTTCATAAAAAGGGCTGTGGGGAGGGGCGACGTGCCCGCTTAGGAAAACATTATTACAGTTAGGAGACTTGAGTATAGGGTGCATATTGTTGTTTGTCGTAGTGCAGTATCTATAGTAATTTGAATGCCTGATCTTGTTCGTGTTTTTCGGTTTCTCATGTTATTTTCCTCCCGAAGAGCGCACCAACTCAACCGTTTAATGTTCGTTAAAACCAGATGATATCTACAAATGATAGACCTGCTGTTGTCGCTAGCAGCTGCTTGTGCTTTTTACACTTGAGCTTCCTTCTGCCAAGTGTTAACATTGCATAAGGTTCAAAGATTTGGTCGAGTCTTAATACGATGGCCGACATAAAAAGAAGATATACCAGAATGAACATTTTTCCCTTATGAAACACCTCAATCCGGATCTGCTGAGGTCAGTTTTGTAAAATCTCACATTGAGATCAGTTTTGGCTCTGTAACTTGTAATATTTGAGCCAGTACTGAAGCGAATACAGAAATTGGCACAGCACATATAGGCACATACCGTTAGCTTTGAGTTGATCTTTATTCATTCTAGACAGAGTGATCAAAAAAAATTTTATATCCGTTTTGACTTTTAGAAACATCAGGTAGGTTTCCGAAATAAACATTATTATGTATATTCTGTTCAGTATTTTTGTTCTTAAAATCCCCAGTTAATTTCACGGTATGTTTTATGTTTTGAATTTGAATAAAACGAAGACGATTGTCCTTCCGCAGTACTCAGTGGCCAAGACCAATACCTAGACGCCAACCTCGCTGATGTGCCTCAAAATTGGCTGAACACACCGATAGACACGGCTGTATCAATCGTCCAAATAATGAGAAAAAAAATATTTTTTTGCAAAGTTATTTTATTTTTGAATTTTGTTTTCATCGTGTTTCTGAAACCGAGAGCCCCTGCTGGTAACACTGAAGTGTGACGATAGAAATAGTTCAAAGTGGGCAGTAAACCATATTCTCAACTGGTTACAAGACGTTTTATGGTGGGAAAAGAATGCTTGGAAGCTCATTCACTGAAAAACACAAAAGAAAAAGGTCGACACACTCTGTTTAAGGCTACCTGCGCGACCTGAAAGTTCGTACCATTGGTGACGTCACACCACAGGAGAGTGTGCAAAAATTTGAATGTTGGTTTCGGCATCATCTTCACTTACGGTTTTCTTGACAGCCATTACGAATTACAAGAGAATAAATTGCATAACTAGAGGACTAAAGTTCAGGTATTCAGAAAATGCAATTTGTTTGGGTATTACTCAGAAAACGGCCGGAGTACACCTTTATTGCCCCTGAGCATATCATGTTTGGAAATTACGCTTAGGCACAAACTTGAGCTCAACTTACTGGCACAGCACGCAGAGTTTTCAGCCACGCGTCCGAAGCCATTCTGGCCAAAGCACGTCAATACATATATCTCTTTGCAGGAGCGTTGCGAGGGTGCAAGCTTGACCTCAGTAGATCCACGCCAAGGTGCCTCTTCACATAACATAAACTTTTCTTTCGATATGTATTCTTTTTGTGTCGGTCGACCGTTGTAAGGGGACTCTATCATATTCGTGAACGGCAGCCATAACACTGTACACAAGCAACTTCGAATGCAAAAAGCTTGAGCAGAAGACTGGAACGAAAACTGCAACACAAAGACTGCCGGTAGCAGATCCCTTCTTATGGTTTTTAACAGCAGAGAAATACGGGCTAGATGAGAGATAAAGAAATGTGATATATACTAAGATAACCAGAAATATTTAGGTCCACTAGATGTCCTAACGAAAATGTATCCTCCTCCCCCCCCCCCCCCCCCCCCCCCCGAAGAAAAAAAAAGAGAAAGAAATATGCGTTCCCAGTGGCGTTAGAACAACGGAGGGGTAAAGGCGGACATTTTTTTTTCTAATGAAGGTACGTTGTGACAACTCTCTCCCCTCCTCCCCTCTCGCAAACACTTCTGACCCCCCCCCCCCCTCCCCTTAGCATTTTACTGCTAAGAAAAACAACCTCGCAGTAAACCAACTTGCAAAGCTACTCTTATGCCAATTCGGGAGCATGTATTATCTGTCTAGAGGGATATACTAAAACAAACATTTGAGTATCCATAATAAGTGGCGCACAATCCTTCCATGAGCCAGCAGCCGCCGGTGCGCGCGAACACGCTAGACGAAATTGACGTCATGGTCCTCCATTCCCGCTTAAGATGAGAGTGAAATGTGTGGGCTACAGGCAAAAGAAGAATAAAGACATGCTTTTCATGTCACCAGTGGGGTCTGGAATAAAAGGAAGGCGATTAATTGGTCTACCAAGTACGCAGCTTTCACTTGTGAAGCTGAAAAGCTTGTCGTTACTCCCCTTCTGCCCGGAGCCCATACATTCCACTGTCATCTTAAGCGTGAATGGAGGACTATGATCGACGTCAATTTCGTT
Source organism: Ixodes scapularis (assembly GCF_016920785.2). NCBI lineage: Eukaryota > Metazoa > Arthropoda > Arachnida > Ixodida > Ixodidae > Ixodes > Ixodes scapularis. The sequence continues at coordinate 127,933,950 of NW_024609879.1, read as the reverse complement.
GCGTGTGCTTGTGCACACCAACGGCTGCTCCTAGAAAGATCATACGCCACTCTTTCGTGACTCCAGCAAAATGGACAGCACCTAGCAGGAAAACACTGAACTGGCCAAAACTGGTCCTTTCGCGATTGTTGCTTGTCTCTTGTGGCCTCCGTGATTACATGTTGTTGGTGGTCTGCACGATGGAACAGTTGTCGCGGTGACTCTGCAATAACTGTAGTATCAGCTTGTCACCCAGGAGGTTGCTCTGTACGCAACCTATATGTAACCGCGTGAACCGCGTTTATCGATGCTCATCAGCACCGAGGATGAACAGTAGGCATTACTTTTATCGCTTCCTCGAAGCGATGAATTCTATGCATAATGAATTCTAAGACACAATTGACTCCAAATATGTCACCAAAACGTCAAAGATACGGAATTTCGCATTTTTTATTTCTGCCATGAAATACGCCAAAGCGGCTAGCAGAAAGAAACAGATAGGCCATGCGTCACACATTAAAGGGACCATGAAATGATTTTAAAATCGAGTTTCATCCACCGCACGTCGTAAAAGGTGTGAAAAGAAACACAAAAACACAAAAATAGGGAGCCCAAAAAAATTATTTGCTATAGAACTTTTAAAAGAAAACTGGACTCTTTTGCGCCTTCCTTCCTTCGCCTGTTCACTACGATGCATACGCAGAATCGGTGCACGTCAGCCGAATCCACATCGCCTATTGGGTAAGAGCCTACCTCACCAGCACCGCGATCGTAAACAATAAATAGCCGGCGAATGTTTCCTAAAAGTTTTGTTAAATAATATTCAGATCCACATTTTGTAGCATAATTAGAGATGTGTGGCGAAAATTGCCAAATTTGATAATGCTGAGAGCCAAGCGCCATCTATCGTGTGGTAAACGAAGCAACTACTGCGCGTGCGCAGTAGGGCAGGGCCGCCAGTTACTTGGGTGACGGCGACCGACGAACATTTATTTTCTTTGTTTTCCTTCCTCTCAAAACTCTGACTGACTGAACGTTTATTTTTCTACGTGTTCTTCCCGCGCGTGCCGACTTCAAGCAGCAAGAAAACAGTACTTAAAACAGACCACGACGAACAAGAACGCTGGATTCACCGACTCCGACGAAGCGTATAGGCCTAGCAGGCATTCCGACTCGGCGCTGCGTTGCTTCGTCGCAAGACCGTCTGCCTACGACCGGCTGGCGTGCTAAATGGAATATGCCCGCGCGACCCTTGTGGACCCTTCCCGTATTATAGTTTGATCACTGACCTCAATTCTAGATTAAGAGGTGAGGAGGTCAATCTCTTCCCCTTGTTTTCCGAGGCAGTGTTGACGAACACTCGTCGAAAAGGGACTCTCGTCGATTCTATCTTCTTGTTTTGTGTGATATAGAGCTGAAATAAACGCCGTATGGATTACCTTCGTAACACGGTATGTACACTTTGTTATTGGTATGCCATTTTTATTCTGACAGACTGCACGTCACTGTCGACCCCGGTCCAACCTTTCTTTGCCGAGTGTCGCGTCAGTATCGAGTTGCAATCGTAAAAGAACGGTCCCGAAGCGCTTACCAACAGCGCGAATACAAGACTTCCATCAAGCGCGCGCGTCCGCTCCGAGTGTAAACAGGTATTTACGTGGCTCTTGCTGACACTCGTAGTTCAAACGTATCTTTTTTAACGTCGGCTCGCTCCTGCATCTCCGAGGCCGCGAAAAACGCCATCTACGTCGCTTTGCAAACGACTGACACGGGCCGGCCCTTCTGCCAACAATGACGGGGTGGTTGACAAGACTCGCTGCACTTCCCAACAGGCATACCGGCGTATGGGACTAGTCCCATGCTGTCGCTGTAGCGCAACATATCTCATTGAATTTCGCTCAGCTGCGATGCGGCGATGAGAGGCGCCGATTCAGGAAATACGTCGGTGACATCAGCGCAGTAAAACCTACCGGCGCACCCCAACTCGTTGCCGCTAACACTCCCATTCTCCTACTGCCGAGAGAACTTCCGGTTCCGGAAACGGTCTACGTCACGGCTTCTTTTGCGGTCAGTTGGAGAGAATGAAAAAGTCGATATTTCAATAATTTTTTGTGTAAAAGTTAATAAACCGAGACGAAAACGGATGCCTGTTCGGCATTCAGTGAACATTGACGGTTTAATGTAAAAGTTATCTGGAAAAAGTAAAAAGGTCATTTCATGGTCCCTTTAACAAGTAAAATTACTGTGGGTGTTTTCGTTTTTGCCTAGTTATAACAACCGACGGAACTGGGTAAAAAAATAAAGCAGCCTAAACGTAGCATTTCACCTTGCTCCACTTCAGAACTTTCAGGACAAAAAAGTGAAAGCCGTTTACAACTCCCTGTAACACCGAATTAGAGCGCAGCTCTTGAGGAGGAGGAGGGAAGGGTACTGGGGGGGGGTGAAGTGACCTGGGGGGGGGGGAGGGTCACGTGACCTTGGGGGGTCACGTGACGATGCCAATCATGTCATCAGTGACGTCACTGATGACGTCATCCGTGATGATGACGATGACAATGCGGATGCCGGTGACGTCATCAGTGACGTCACTGATGACGTCATCAGTGATGATGATGATGACGATGCGGATGCCGGTAAGGTCATCAGTGACGTCACTGATGACATCATCAACGATGATGACGATGCGGATGTCGGTGACGTCATCAGTGACGTCACTGATGCCGTAATCCGTGATGATGACGATGCGGATGCCGGTGACGTCATCAGTGACGTAACTGATGACGTCATCAGTGATGATGACGATGACGATGTGGATGCCGGTGAGGTCATCAGTGACGTCACTGATGACGTCATCAGTGATGATGACGATGACGATGCGGATGCCGGTGACGTCATCATTGACGATGACGTCATCGAGGAGGTCACGTGACCTTGGCGGGGGGGTCACGTGACCCTGGGGGGTGGTCACGTGACCTCGGGGGGGGGGGGGGGGGTCACGTGACCTCGGGGGGGGGGTCACGTGACTTTGGGTACCACGTGACCTTGGGGGTCACGTGACCCTGGGGGAGGGGTCGCGTGACCTTGAGGTGACCTTGGGGTGACCTTGGGTGTCGCGTGACCTTGGGATGACCTTGGTTACGCCGACGCCGATGGCGACGCCGCTCAAGCCGGCAACGGGCCCCTAAGAGCTGCGCTCTAAAACTAGTTTTCTAAAAAAATGTGAAGGCCGACCTGCAAAATATTTTTTAACCAAAGTGAATATCCTCCTCGCCGCCCTTCCCATTTCCCCCTTTCCCGCTCTTAACTTGACTGCGGGGGGGGGGGGGGGAGTCTTGTGTTGCTGCATCTTGGTACCTGGAAAGCTGGGTGCAAATCCCGGCTCATCCAGCCCCAAGGTGCAGCGACAAAAGAAGTCCCTCCCCCCCCCCCCAGTAAAGTTAGGAGTGGGAGAGGGAGAAATGGGAAGGGTGGCAAGGGAAATTTTCAGCCTGGTTGAAGAATATTTGCAGGTGGTTTTGTTCATTGCAGAAATTTTTCTACACTGTCATTTTTTTAAGGCAAATCAAAATACACAGCCCGATATGCGTGTTCGATTTAAAATGAAACCACCAACATAGAGTGTATTATTAACAGGTCCCGAGAGATGCCCCACTCCGGAAAGATAGCCCAGCCCTATTTTTGGCTTAATTTGCTATATTTTTTTTAAACACCGAGAGATAGCCCACTCTTAGTAAAATTAGTGTTGGGATCAATCATGGCCCCGGCGCAAGTGCGGCTAGTTTGTTATGGCGGGATATAGGCGAACGTTGCTAACTGTGGGAAGTACAGACATCTTTGCTTCGTTGCCTCTCGCCACCGTAATAAGCTTGGAAGGGACACGACCTAAATATAGCAATTTTTAAAAACTTTTCTTGATTATACACCGAAAGTTAGCCCACTCCATATTTTCATCCGATTTGCACTTGATGTTAGGAGGGCTATCTCTCAGAATTTTATGGTAGTCAGCAAAACCTATGACCGAATTTCAAGCCCTTACATTAGCATGGGCCTATAACGCGCGACATCAAACTGCCATTCAACAGAGGAAAGTGACCGGCGCTTTGGTACTATTACCTGTACACTGGTCATGTTCAATTTACTAGTGTAATGAATTATTAGTTACTGCATCCAATCATCAAACGTGTTTCATTGCGTCCACTCGTCTGCAATGTTTCACTATATAAACCGATCCATAGTGCACGATACCATAATGTTCAATTGGATCCGGTAGGTAATTACTCCTCAATTAAAACACCGATCAAGAGTAGCCTACGTAAAGCCTAACGTCTGATATGAAATGAAATGAAACCACCCAGATGGAATGTATTATTAACAAGTGTCATAAAGTCAGCCATACATATGTCTGGATTACAAGCTCATGCTAATAGCACATTAGCAATTAGCAAGTGCTTGTAATGCGCAACATCAATCCTGCCATTCAGCAGAGGAAATGGACTGACGCTGGGACATTTCCCTGTGCACTGGCCATGTTTAATTTACCAGTGTAATGAAAGATCAGTTTACAGCATCTCAGCATAAAACACGTTTCAATGAGTGCACTCATCTACAATGCTTTATTATATCCACCGATCCAGAGCGCACGAATCCATAACAATCAGCTGGATCCATTAGATAACTACTCCTCAATTAAAACACCGATTAAAAGTAGTGTACGTACTGGTTAATGCCTCATACGCATGCCGATTTAGAAGCTGGGCATAACTATTAATAAATAACGTCATGTCAACATCAAACGCGAGTAGAGGCGTATAAATCACCACAAAGCATCAATCAACGTTAGCGAAAGCTAGCCCGTCGAGGAACATGAACGAAGCCCGTCGGCGAACATACAAGTAGCGTACACCGAAACTTCAAATCCTTTGCGACTGTCGTCATCACTCACCTAGGCCGCGATCAGAACGCTGACTCTGTCCGCATCTCTCCTGTGTGAGAAGAAAAACCGGCGTGTAAGTGTATAGCCAGCCCGATTTCTTTATCGCTGGCAAGTGACGTCAGTGATGCATTGGGGCGGTGGGAGTGCTTCCGCAATACAGCGGCAGGTGTAAATGCAAGCGCAACTCGTATAAAGAAAAAGGGGAACAAACACCAAACCAAAATAAAAGACCTACGATTAAGCATATCAAGCGCCAGTTGCTATCGCAACAAAACAACGCCACAGCGCGGGCGAGTACAGATTACGACTAGGGCTGGGCAATTGATCGATTAACCTTCCGATTATTCGAGTAAGGCTTTAGTCGCGATCAATTTTTTTTACGGGTTAATCGGTTGTATAATTTATACGCAAAAATTTGTCAATTGGACGCTCGCACGGCTCTATCCTAGGTATGCATCCGGTCGCTCTGTCCCAAGCGGTTTTCTTTTCCCAGCCAGGTGCTATGGGCAAAGTTCAATTCTCGCACTCGAGAAGCGTCACGTGTTTGAGGATATGCATTACAGTTTTGCCGAGGCCAGACAAACTAAAGTCCTTTCATGTTTCAAAAGTAGCGCAAGGTGCGTCGATGCATGAGGCACGTGCAACGCGCAACCGTTGGGAAGATCACGACGGCACAGCGCGGCACTGAGCTAGATTTCCGACGCCCTGTTCTTCTCAGAAGAGGCGCGTGGCATGTAGGGTTGTCACCTGCCTGGTTTTTTAGACAGCAGGCCGGTTGTAGCTCCGTGGGTAAGACCGGCCGTCATTGGCCGGTTTTTTTTTAAAGCCATCGAAGCGCGATTGCTTTTAGCCTATTCTTTGGCGTTTCTTAAGCGACAATTCAACAACTACGACGACAAGTATTTGTCGACGAAAAAAAAGTCTAAAATTACATAAACATACACGGGCGAGCGCCGGCAGGAGAACTCTCTGAGACGGGGGGGGAGGGGGGGGGGGGAGGGGGGGGGGGGGAGAGAGGGAGAGGGGTACGGTCAACACAAAATGAAACGACCACCGAGAGCGCGGTGGAAAGCTGGAAATCAGGGAAATGAGGGATAGCGAGAACAAGCAGAACGCCGGCGGGCAACTCGGCGACAGGCCCTCCCGATAGTTGAGCCTTCTGGGAGGTGTTGGTTTTCTTAGCGACTGTCGGGCATCTTGACAAGGACACGCACGGCGCTTCATCCGTCCACTGTGACGGGCGGCGTATGCGCTTTGCCCAAGCTTTGCCCTTCCACTACACATGGTGTAATATTGTCGTTGTTACTTTAGCAGAGGAACGCGCCGATGATATCTAGGAAGAGCTGAGCATCTCTCGCGGCTGTTGTCACTTTGTTGTTTGCCTGTGTCCCAAAAGTAACCTTCCCTTCCCTTCAGACCTCTATAGTTGTTTTTCTTTTGTTCTCGCTATTCGTTCCCCTTCGGAAAGCTTTGCGCGAGCATAAGGGGATATTCAAAGTTAATTGCTTGGGTGCCAAGCCAGACACGAGCCGACGATGTCTAGGAAGGGATGCGCGGCTCACGCAGCTGGGGTTACTTGGTGGCCTGCGTGCGTTCCAAAGTAACAGAGAATGCGCGCACTGTCTGTGCTACCGTGCACTGCCAGTGGAGCCATCGTAGAGGATCAAAGGAAGACAAGGACATTGTCGTTTTTACGGCACTTTTTCAGAGCATCGATATGTGCTGCTATGTTCAGGCTTGCTTTCTAACTATTTCCAAGTGGCTGCCATAAATTAATTACGTGCCGAAAGACGTGTCTGTCTTTTTTTCCGCGGGGACGCTAAACACAGAGGAGGTTTGAGGCGGAACCGAGGGCAAAGCTATCCGTTTTCCGCTATATCCTATTGGAGATCGGGTCTTGAAGGGCAGTACCGTGCGCAGCGATGCGATTGGTTTGTACAGATGCGTTCCCGACGTCAATCACCATAATTTCCACGCTATTTGTCAAACAATTTTTTTATTATTTTATGTTGTGCCCATAAATACTGGAAGCAAGGTCCCTTCAAGCATACTGATCATTGGAAGAGCGAAAATCTGCATCAGTGGTTCGCTTCCTTTGCTTGCATCATGAGCGCGAATCATGAGCCTGCGAAACAGCGAAAATTACGTCAGTGTGTGTTCCAGAAAAACTGGAGATCTCAACCCGAGTACAAGAGTTGGCTCCTGCCCGTGGACGACGATGCCACAGCTGCAAGATGTACTTTATGCGCGAGCACGTTTACGGTGAAATTTGATGGTGTCAGCGCTGTCAAGCCCCCATCGCGCGTCAACGCAGAAACATAAGCAGAAGCCTCGCCTCGAAACAATCGGCTGCGCCCACGAAGTTCTTCGCTCCAGCGACTTCTAGCGCAGAAGATCAGGTGACTAGTGCAGAACTGGGCACCATATTTCACGGCATCAAGCGCAACTACAGTTACCTGTCAATGGATTGTGGCAGCAAGTTAACGTCAAAAGTCTTCCCGGATTCAGACGTCGCTTGCAGAATGCGACTTCGAAAAACGAAGATGGAACACCTCGTGAAAGATGTGCCGGCGCCTTAATGGAGTGGAGTGCATAGTCGAGAAACTTCGCCCAGCAGGCCGCAACCTCCTGTTTGCTTTCTCCACGGACGCCTCCAACAAGAGAAATAGAAACTTTTTCCCCATTGCCGTGCGCTTCTACGACGTTAATGGTGCCGGAATAACGGACGCTCTCATCGACTTCTGTGAGCAGGCGGACGAGACTTCCGGCGGCATCTGCGAACTCTTGGCAAAAAGTTTGGAGAAGGTGGGTCTTCATTCACACACTAAAAAAAAGTGTGTGCGTCTACTTTCACGCACAACACTCGTAGAGCCAATCACCGCAACTTACGGAAGCAGCTCAGCGAATGACAATGCCAAAACATATGTTTAGACCAAAAAACGCAGTCTGAGTTGTGACATTAAGCAATGCAAAACGTCACGCTTGCATTGCTTAATGTCACAACTCAGACTGCGTTTTTTGGTCTAAACTTATGTTTCGGCATTGTCATTTGCTGAGTTGCCTCCTAAGTTGCGGTGATTGACTCTCCGAGTGTTGTGCGGTAAAGCAGACTCACGGGTTTTTTTAGAGTGCAGAGCGAGCTGGTATAGCGTATAGCACGGATAACGCTTCTGTGAATTATGGGAAACATAACTCCGTTTTCTAGAAGATGCAGAAAGATCAGCCACACTTGTCGAAGGCCAATTGTAATTGCCATGCAGTGCACAACGCTGCCAAGCACGTAGTGAAGTCTTTAACGTTTGATATGAAAACCCTTGCACTAAAGGTCTTTAAATAGTTTTCTTCTAGTTCGAAATGGTGTAGAGGAATTGAAAACGTTTTTTGACTTCTGTGATCAGGAATATAGCAAAGTGCTGGGTCATATTTATGTCCGTTGGTTAAGCTTGTTTACGGCCTTAGACAGACTGATTAAGAACTTGGCTCCCATCAAGTCCTACTTTCATAGTCAGGGCGAGGAGGAGTGCGAAAAAATAATCTGGATATTTATTGGTAACCAAGCCGATGGACTTTTGAAGTGTATCACGCTTCCGGAGTGCTACCTGCATTTCATGCACTCGTTCCTTGCAATGTTTCATTCAAAGATCCTCACCCTCGAAAAAAGTCACCTTGAGCCGACAGAACTTTACGTTGTAATGTTTAAGCTCAGGAAGCAGCTGATCAGGGGTGGAAGCGGGCTAGAGCCTTTTGTAGCAGGGCTGGGAGCAGCAAAAGTCCCACTTCGGAGCAGTTTTGGAGCAGTAAAAGGCTCGCTTTAGAGCAGCTCGGGAGCAGCAAAGTAAGTTTTGTAGCCGTAGAAGTAGGTTTTGGAGCAGGTCACGGAGGTCAAACAGATGTCTAGAAGTGATTTATTGTTGCTAAATGTGAAAATGTAGCAAAAATATATGCATGCACATCCCAGAATAATTTTCAAGCAACATACATACATACCTTTTTATTTCTATTGCATTGAAATATGGAATATTGGTAATTTAGGCAAAGGAAAGGCTTTGAGAACCATTCCGGCAGCAGGTAGAGTCATGATAGACTTTATATGGGAGGCCCGACAATAAAAGCACAACTTGAGCCACGCCAGTACAAAACCGTCTATTTAATAGACCAATTGTAAACATGTATCCAGAAAACTAAACCACTGCAAGATGTCAGATAAACTACCTTCGCTGACTACAGTTTTCGTTTAATAAAGAATACACATGTTCAATCACTGCTTAAAAAGCCCCATATCAAGTTTAGTAACAAAATACAAGACTACTGACATTTGACGAAAATTCAGATGCAAAATAAAATGTGTATTTTATATCTTTAGAATACCACAGTCACTCGTACATATGCAGCTTTAAGCATCGACTAGAAGAGCATTGCAACCTTATGTACAGTGCTAATCACACTTGTCTATAACCCGCGAGCGAGCGGCTTTCTCCGGGGAGCGCTAGACTGGTGGCATTCGCGGAAACTAAGCTAGTCACGTGGCGCAACATCGAACGGCCCGCTCGAGGGGTGTCCTGCCCACTCTATCAGCTTGATAAGCGGTAAAAGTAAAGTGCTTTATGATATATTTTTGTTTTTTGATGACGGCATCGTTGATACGCCTTCATGTTTTAGTTTGTTTATTGTTCGAGTAATGATGTTTGTAAAAAGCGTGCGAGCAGCCTTCCGCGTTCACCGCCAGCTGATAGAGTGGGCAGGACACCCCTCGAGCGGGCCGTTCCACGTTGCGCCACGTGACTAGCTTAGTTTCCGCAAATGCCACCAGTCTAGCGCTCCCTGGAGAAAGCCGCACGCTCGCGCGTTATAGACAAGTGTGATTAGCACTGTACTCCATAAAATGTTGTTCATTGCGTGTCTCCATAAAAACAAAAATTAAGGTACCACAACATGTTTCAAAATGAAGCAGTCCTTACTGACCTGTTTTCATTAAAATACAAATGTTCTTAATCCCTGTTCATAAAATACAGTAATCCCTACTCCCAAGTTAACATACAAAGCTATATCTATAATACTTTAGATGGAAAAATATATTGTCTTAAAAATATCAGAGCCACTAATACATATGCAGCATAAACATTGACTAGAAGAGCCCACAGGCTTCCATGTTCACAAAAAAAGGGTTGTGACTAAGCTGAATCTATGTACATTAGAAACAACTGAGGTTTACCTTTTTTTACAGTTTGAAGAGCAGAGTCAATTTCTTTGATGCGCTCGAGTACTTTGGGAAGTTTAGAGTGCACATCACTTAGCAGGTGGTGTCCACTCCCCACCTTGTCAATGTTCTTAACTGCCACACCCTTGCTTATGAGTTCTTGTGCACTCAGTAGACGTGCTTTAAGAGAAGACAGTTTGAACGAGACTGAAAATGAGATGTAGCTGATCAGGCGCTGATCCCTGCGGGGCAGGCTGCCTTCTTACGTGACAAAAAGCCCACCAGCTTCTCTCTACCCTACCCAACCCCCCCCCCCCCCCCCCCCCCCCCCCCCCCCCAAACCAGATACACCTATACCCGAAACTTGTACGAGTAGAGTGGCTATCGCAAGTTAAGGTGGGTTCACGACAGGAATCGACAGCGCGGGAGTGCTGCACGGCACTTCTGATGTAACCCCCACTCCTCCACGCTAAAGGAAAGAAACAAAAAAGTGTGTAGCACTGCCAATTAACCAACTCGCTTAAGATCGCGGGTATTGTTTTCGCTAGTGGTCTGACGGCGGGAGACATTACACGACAGCGTGCACATTCGCGCACAGAATGATGGTTTTGGTTTCGTTTTGACTAGACAAATTGAGCTCGAGAACGGATGTGCCTGTGCTCGCGATTCTTGACGGCTAAGCGTCCAAATATGGTACGCTACCAAATAACAGGTAAAACTAGTAAAGACCATTTATTTTTCCTCATGTTGACGCGTGTGCATGCGCTCGCAAAGAAAAACAAACAAAACTAACGTAGCGCGTGTTCCTTAACTGCGTTCGCAAAGAAAAATAAAACGTAACTAACATAGTACGTGTTTCTTAACGGCTAAGCGTCAAAATATGGTGGGTGTATATCACATGAGCGAATGACATTTTAGCAAACAGAAACATTTGAGCGAATCGACGTTTTAGCGAATAACGGGGGGGCGCGTTAACCCATCCGCCGCGCTGCGCTTACGCCGCTTCGCGGCGACAGTATGTGGCGGCTCATTACAAAAATGTGAGCCCATTTGGCCCGCCCGAAAACGCCGCTTCGCGGCGTCCGACTATTCGCTAAAGTGTCATTCGGTGAAACGTGGGCGTTCGCCAAAACGTCATTCGATCAAGTGAGTGCCTCCCCCCACCGGTGCCGAGGCACCAACTCCCACGATCACGGCAAATCGGGACCACGGGTAACTGCATGCGCGCTCAACCGCGCCAACCAACTATGCCCGAAACCAAACCGATGTGTTCGTATATCAAGCTCTGTGTAGTCAAGATCGAAATCTCACTCTCGATTAACTAAAATCGACGCCTCGCCCTGCGGTTACACGTGATTCGGAGCCCCAGTCGAGTTGGTACGAGTCACCCGCACTGACGCCTAAACAAAAGTACACACCACATGGCCGCTAGTGGCCGACCGTTTTCCACTAAATTTAGAAAAAACACACACAAAAAAAAAAAAAAGCTGAAATCGGCGTTTTGGAGCAGGCTGGCGCAGGGAAGTGAATAGACCTTTTCCAAATACCGACGGCACCAGGCGGTGGCTGCACGAACTAAAAATCAAGGAAGTGACCTACCTGCGCTACCATCGATAATGGGAGCTACGTTACCAGTTGCTTCGCTCTCTGAGCAGCTTCGCGTGCCCAACGCAACGAGGTAGGCCTAGCGCGACTTTAAAGAAGGAAATCCGTAGCGTCCACCCAAACGTCGTGTTTTTCTTTCCGTCCACTTTCTTTTTTTGTGTAACACAATTATATTTATGCTGCAATTACGTGTTCTACTCGTCGATTTACAGCCTCATTCCGAATTTCCTCGATTTTTTCGTGCCGACTTCCACCGCTTGGCATCGGGCGCTCGCGCGTGCGCAGAACGCTTCTCGGAAAAGGTCCATTGGCGCAGCGCTTCCACCCCTGAGCTGATTAATCGGAAGGATGATATTTTCTTCGGTGTAAGGCTAATCAGGGACTTGAAATCCTTCCGGGCGGACAAGCTGTAACGCTGCACTTCGTGATTATGATAAGGCCCTTGTGTACACTGGAAAGTGGTTTGACTTTGAGAATTCCCCATATAAGAGGTTGGCCGAATCGGATCTGCGCAAAGGTGCACCCAGCATATCAGTCGTAATGAATGCGGGTGAGTTTTTCGGCATTAACTTTGAAGAGGAAGGCGATGAATTGTACTCACAGCTTTGTCTTTTGAGGGATACTCTCCCTGAACTTCTAGGACATGACGAGAAATCGAGCTCGATCTGGTTCAAATTCTTGAAAGAAGTCAGGTGCCCCCATTTGCAGAACCTAATGGAGCATGTTTTCTCCATTCCCTGCAGCAACGCGTTTGTGGAACGCGTCTTTAGCGTGATGGGGAACTTGTGGATGGATGAGAGAAATCAGCTTAGCGTCTTATTGGTTAAAGCAGAGCTCTGTGTGCGGTATATTTTGGTGTACATCATGGTGTACACACATCATGGTGCACATTATTGCAAAATGGGTTCCTGCAGTCTTTGTTTTCGTAACCCATTTTGCAGATCTCCTAGCACATTCTCATTTTCAAGCCATGCCTGTAGTTTTCCTTTGTAATCTGCATTGCTAACCTGTAAACTACTGGTGTTATTGTTATGGGTAGACAGTTACTTATTTCAGCTTTCTTCCCAGGCGAAAAGTTTCAACTGGGACCAATTGGTCCCAGTTGCAACTGGTCTCAGCTGGAATTGGTCCCAGTTACAACTGGTCCCAGTTGGAGTTGGTCCCGTTACCGCTGGTACCAACTCCAGCAACGGCACAAAATGGAAGGTTGACAAGACTTTATTGTCAAAAACTTGGAGCATGAAACTAAATAATAGGTTCGGTCACGTACACGCTCCCGGTTTAGCCACTTGCTTGCGACGGTTGAATCGCTTTTTCAGAGGTAGTATTCGTGAGTTGAAGGAAGATCGGCCGCTGGCGTCTGTTAGTGAAGACGTCTTCAGCTTCTCTCCCCATCGCGCGAAGAAAGGTGCTCACCCGTGATCCCGCGTTGCGCAGGTGAGGTCCTGGTAGGATGCGGTAGCGCTCCCACCTCGCAATCTCTATCACAACAGTCGAACATTTTCGAGGTAGACCTCCCGCCAATTTCGCCATTGTGCTCTCCGTGGCGTTTTCTCTTCCATCCGGCCTATGTGCGTCCGGTCTTTCCAGGGTGCCCTCCGATCGCTGAACTGCATCTTTCCATCCTCGAAGTTCACCACCGCCACCATGGTGTGTGTACAGTTAGGTCCAAAGAAGCGCAGCTGTACGTAGTTTTGACATTTTCATACCGACGCCAACTTGGGCGATGGCGCCAACTTGGACGACGCCAACTTGGACCCGTCCGTCCGACTCTGGCACTCTGGCAACCCTGGCGTCAGCATAGGTAGCGCCATCTGTCGACAGCGCGTACCACTAATCCGCACCCGCGTGGCACGGCGGCCGGCTAGCTCTGATTGGCCAAAAGATAAATTTATTTATTAAAATAGAAAAAAATACTGTAGGTATTTAAATAAATGTTTTAATATATTTTAATGATGCACTAAATGTTCATTTAGGTGAACACATTTTGTCACTAATCATATTTTCCAATTAAAAAAGTATTTAGTTAATTAAAATTTTTATACTATTTTTATAAATATATAAATGTACCCAGTAATTAAAAATTTCCCTATTTGTAAAAGTCTAAAAATGTAAGTGTTTTTAGTTTTCTTCATTTATAAAGGTCAATGCAACCCCAACTTGTCAAAATTGTTGCCCCGTGTGAACTGGGAACGGGAAAGGCATTTGAAGTCCGACGGGGAATCGGTCCAACCAGTTACTTCCCTAACTGGTCCCAGTTCACTCCATTCCCAACTGGGAGTCAAACCAGTTGACTCCCAACTGGGAATGGTTCAAACCAGTTGAACCCTCAGCTGGTCCCAGTTGGACTCCTATTGGTCCTAGTTGATTCCCAGTTGGGACCAGTTAGTCCCAGTTGAAACCAGTTGAGGTGCCAACTGGTCCCAGTTAGAAATTTTCGCCTGGGTCCCCCTTTCCCTTGTACATTAAACTCTTTCTGCTTAACCTCCATTGTTCCGGGGCAGTTGCCTTTGTGATAACGCTTCTTGCTGCTCTCCTGATGCTTCCTTGGATTTGCGCCCTAGGTGTTTTATCAACTTTATTGGCATACGATCTGCTTCTGTTGATGTACCCGTTTGCCCTTTCCCATTCTTTGTTTCTGATAGCCTCAACATCAGTACTCGAACTATTCTTCACTGGTGAGGCGCTTCCTATTTATTCCATTGCCTTATCCCCTTCAAACTGATTACCCTCAGGCCTGACAATATATTTCTGCTCTGACATTGCTTTACGACTCACTGAATTCAAGTGGTTCCAAAACTTCCCTGTTGTATTCTCATGGTGATTAGCGCGGCCTGGGTGATGGTGCGGGAGATGGCTTCGCCTGCTCCACATTTCTTGCCCGGCCCTTCGTGGGATGTTCGTACCCGCTGATCTCTATTGTAGTAGGCTGGATCGCGGCCTCGGCAGCTGGGACCGATGTGTCGCCACAGGCGGCCATTGATTGACACCAGCCAATGCATGGGACTCCATGGGAAGAACGACAGAAAATGCCGTTTTCCCCCGTTTCTAAGTTGTTGTCGGCACTGAAGCTTTTTGGATGCTGTTCAATAAGCCCGTCAAATAGCTTGCGTACAAACATTAAAACTTACAGCCCTCGCAATTCTTATGAATAAATATTTTGTGGTCGAGAGTGACTCCGCTGTAGTGCAGCTCAATGAGGCGAGTTACCTAGAGTTACCGCGGAGTCGGTGGTGGTTTCGTTGAGTTGGGTTTAGCAGACGACAAGCTCGAAGGCTTTGCTACGCGGAATTCGCTCAATCCCGGAAAGCCGTTGTCGAGATGGAACTTGTTTCTCATTCATCAACGTCTGGGCTTCCCCGAGGACGGTCTCATTGACGGCAAGTTCCTTTGTTTACTCCACTACGAGAGCAAGCTTGCCAGCTCAGCCGTAGGTGCTCAGGTGTGTCCGATTTTTTTTATTCGGCGACCTAACGTTTCACAAATATCGATTCGATCTCCAAACACCCGACATAAGGCTCGCAGCACGCCGCGAAATGCTCGCCTCCGAGCACAGCGTACATGCTCCAATATTCTTACTTTTGTGCGTTTCTCCCATAGACTTCCGTGTATTGCCTGGTGTCAAGCAATGGCCGCCGGTGGCGACACCGATCCCGATCCGCGATCCAGCCTACTAAAATAGAGATCAGTGTTCGTACCTTGTTTTCAAGCTTCCGTAATTTTATGAATCCAGTCGATGGGCTTGCGCACTGATCTCTATGTCTATTTGCTGGATCGCGTTTGACCAGCTCCGCCTATGGACCGGAATGCGGTCACTGGCGGCCATCTTTAGGTAGAGTTATACAATCTCTGGCCATCATAGTAATAAGGCGGACAGCGCAATGGCGGCAGGGTGCCATAAAATAGCCGTAGGTCTAGTACACTGTACCGTGGGAGATATTTCGTGCTTGATTGAAGTTGTTCGACGACGCAGATTCTTGAAACCCGGCGCAAACGGTAGCCTCATCTTTGAGGGCCCAGAGAAAGTTCTACGAAAGCGCAGCACCGGGGGAAAGCAGCGCAGCTCGCATCGAAAGCAGACTCCGTATCGGCGTCTGCTTTCGATGCTAATTTTGATGCGACTTTCGATGCGAGCTGTACTGCTTTTCCCCCGGTGCTGCGATTTCGTGAAACTTTCACCGGGTCCTCAAAGACCGGGGTATACCGTTCACGCTGGGTTTCAAAAACATGTTTCGTCAAACAATTTCAATCAAGCACGAAATATCATCCATCCTATTTTGACGGCAGCCTGCCACCACACCTGCCAAAACGCTGTCTGCCATGGATGGATGACAGTGGCTGCGGGAGCTGTACGTTGGCGAGAGGTAATATAACTCTACCTAAAGATGGCTGCCCGTGACCGCATTCGCAGAGCGGGCAAACGCAATCCAGCAATTGTCATTGAGATCAGTGGGCTTGCGTCTGATGTTGACGCTTATGCCCAGTATGGAGCGTTCTTCAGTTCCTTCGATTCTCCGTCCGTCAAAGTAGAGGTCGGGGATGTACTCGTAGGCTTCTCCAAATACCATGAGCTTCGTTTTTCCGGCTGAGGGTTTCATCCCGGCGTTTACCGGGAATTTTTTTTATGACTTCCAGTCCTTTTTGCAGCGCTTCGGTCTGCTGTTGTAGCGTGCATTCTTTGGTGCATATGGTCACATCATCCGCGTATTTGGTGGATCTTAGTTCTTCGATTTTATCTAATTCCAAGGCCAGGGGTGACATCAGTGTTGTACGGAACGGCGTTCCAAGGAACGGCGTTCCTGGAACACGTTCCTTTTAGGAGGAACGAAGGAACGCCGCCGTTCCATTTTGCATCGCTGGAACTGGAACGAGAACGCGTTACATTTTTACTGGAACGGAAAGAGTAACGGCGTTCCTTTTCTTCGTCTAGTGGGGTAATTTTTATTTTATTTCGAACAGGGAAATTTTAAAAGTACAAAAACAGTATCGTTACGAAGTGCAGAATCTCGTAACCTTTTTGGCTACTAATCTTGTGGATTATTTTGTGGAGTCCTCGCTTGCTAACAGTTTCAGGTGCAGGAGAGCTGGTGGACATTTATCCGCTTTTGAGTGCCGGAAACTGCTGCACAAAAGCAAGGCTTTTTTAGTCGTAGGAAAAAACAAAGAAAGAGGGTTGTTACAAGCTCAGCTACTTTCTTCGGTTCCACGAATCCTCATACACCTAGAACTCTAGGGCCGACTACAGCCATTTGTGAACTTCCAAAACGAGACCTATAGTTACAACAAGATCACAGACTGCCAGACATCGAACGCACCCTTGTATCCCGAACATTGGTCATTTAAAAAATACAAAAAAAAACAACGTTATTACTCCTCTTGTCTCCCCCCCCCCCCCCCCCCCCCCCCCCCCCCCCACTTTCAAAATGAACAACAAAGTCAACCTTACAAAGAAGTATTTGTAGTTTCTTAAGACTGACCTTCCAAAAGCCCTTCCCTCTCCTCGACTTGCTCGTCTTGCGGACAGCAACATCGAGAAGCAACTGTTGTTAAGTTCGAACAAGGAACTTTGAGGTTGCTGTAAAACGCTCGTACAATGTTGGGTAAAAGTACATACGGCCTGTCTGAATCGTCCACTACAAACACGGTTAAAAGCTGATATTTTAAACTTGAATATATCAGCAAATGAAACCCTGCTTCCGCTTGTTTTCTTCTCCTGTTGCCCTTCCATAACGACATACAAACTCGCATGTTGACTACTCATGGGATAGATAAAAAAAAAACTCTGCTTGATTAAACTAAATATAGTAATTAGCAAAATACAAGTGTAACGCATATGTAACGATACGTTCCATTTTTTAAACTGTAACGGGAACGAGTTCCTTTTTCACAGATGTAACTTGTAACGGGAACGCGTTCCAAAAATCAAAAGGAACGAGGAACGAGCTATCGTTCCTTTTTTTTGAGGAACGTGTACAACACTGGGTGACATGCATCGACACGTTGACTAGTTCTGGGGTTGTACCAAGCCCTGGGGGACGCCGATTTTGTTCTTCTTGAAGCATCTGCTTGTCGCCAGATTTGATTACGTATTTCCTATCCTCGAGAAAGAATGTAATCACGTGCGCTACATAAACAAACAAAAAAAAAAAATGCTTGCCAACATAAAACAATTTTTAGCACAAAACATTTTAAATACTCGAATACAAAATGTTCTAACGGTTTGTCATTCCCCACCGACCAAAGGCGACAACAAAAACTTGAACCGATATAATCCACGAAAGATATTGCTTTTTTATTTTTTTTTTTCTGGAAAAACCGGGAGAAATAAGGGAGCAGCCAAGTTCACATTCGTTTCCAGGAAAACAGATGAGAGAAGGAGTTCAAGAAGGGTAACCACGAATAGGCATATGGTATCGCTCAGAGCGAGTTGCGATACGAGCGGAGCGTTCACTATCACCAGGAGTGCTAATAAATGAAGATACGCCTCCGGAGGACTTCCGATCAAGGATGAGGGCCCCCCAGCGTTGATAACACTCTAAGAGACGGAATAAACATGGGCGGTGTTTCGTTTACGGGTAGGAAAAACATTCAGTGAAGTTTCTTTTCACCAGGCGGCACTAGGAGCGAACGCATAGAACTTTTGTAAATCGTGCAGCATCGTCGGCGGCGCCGAAGAGGATGCCGGGAACTGGCTGTATAGGACTGGCTGTGGGCCTGTGACAGATGACGGATGCGACCTATATACGCCCCTCTCTCTCTCGCTCACTTCAGAGTCACGTGGTAGATGTCTCGATTGCAAAGAGGAGCACACAGGAAGTCCCCATAATTCACTGCAAGCTTCGCGCGCGTCCTTTTGGGATATTTCAGAAAGGTCCATTAATGTAAATTCACGTGTCAAACTATACGAAGTTTAAACTTTAAAGGATAAAAGAGCCCGATTCCATGGGCAGACCAGTTAGTTATTGTTTTCAGCATAATAAACAAAGCTCGACTTCCTGTGCAAAAGCGACGCCATATTGAACCTCGTCTTGCTTTATTAGCAAGGTAAAATGGCAGCTGCCTCCGAAGGTTCCAAACTAATTTTTGTTGATCCGTGATTCTTGTTAATACAATGTTTTCCGTGACTCTGGTCGCAATTGAAGTAATGAACCATTTTCGAAAATCGTCGGTTCAAAAGGTTCTGGGTACGAAAATGCGCGGCCTAAAGAGGTTGGACTGCCCCAAAGTCTCATTTGTGCTTATTCTGGCTTATATTTTGCCTCTCCTTTCGAATGCTCGCATTATTTAAT
The DNA here is from genome assembly GCF_016920785.2 of Ixodes scapularis. NCBI lineage: Eukaryota > Metazoa > Arthropoda > Arachnida > Ixodida > Ixodidae > Ixodes > Ixodes scapularis. Next base: position 127,914,947 of record NW_024609879.1, on the reverse strand, counting down.
TCAAGAAATCATCGAATCCAGTTTTCCACAAGGTGACGCAGGTGTTTCCGAAGGTTATGCATTTGGCGTGTGATGTGGAGTGCCTTGTATTACGCAACGCGCTTTACGCGTGCAGTTTCTTGACATTTGACGTCGCACGAGACATTAGAGAACCCGGAATCGGGCTCTTGACGATAAGATAATGGCACCGTTGCGCGGAAAAACGGAAAAAATAAAGGGGGGGGGGGGGGGGGGGGGCAGGCAAATGCAAAGAGGTTTCTTGGCGCTGGGTACGCCGCTGATTGCGATATAGGAAGGATTCATCTTTTGACGGAAGGGAAGGCTGTGCGTGAAGAAAGTAGGCCATGACTGAAAACTTCGAAGGCAAGGTGGCACTGGTAACGGGCGGTGCCATGGGCCTCGGAAAAGCGATCGCAAAGCTCTTGCTCAGAGAAGGATGCCGCGCGAGTGGTTCTTCAGTCAATCCAACTCGTGCATGGACAACTTGATCAAGTGCTCGAGCAATGAACTCATTTTACAACTTGGAATGTTTCTCGTAAGCTAACCAACTGTACACGAGATTTTGTTGGTTTCATGCCGAGCTAGACGGTTCAAAATCTTTTCTGACGCGGGCCTCAGGTACATATCGAATTAAGAAAAGTTTAATCAGTTTGCTAAAACCAGATTTGGTACGAGTCTGGTTTTAGTAAACTGATTAAAGCATTTCTTAATGTTACAAGTAATCAAATTACCTGTAATCGATTACTTTTTGGAGTAATTGGAGCTGATTACTTTTTTAGGCAGTAATCACAAGAGTAATCTGACTACTTTTTGAAGTAATGAAAATTATTTCTAACCTTTACTATTTTTCCGCGGGACCCCCCCGCACACACCTTTTTTTCTGAAATGACAAAAATTAAATTTGCTTCTTTTTTCGAACGGAAAAGAGAAATTTTAGCGGAGCTGTAGGGAACGAGGTCAACCCCTTCGTATGTACGGTTTCTGTGAAATGTCCGTTTTTTTTTTTTTTTTTTTTTTTTTTTTTTTGTGCGTGTGTGTGTGTGTGTTTTTTTGTTTGTTTTTTTTTTGGAGGGGGGGTGGGATTGGGAGTGAAAAGCCCCAAGAAAACCCCATTGCGTCACAAAGGCCATCCAGGGCGACGTTTGAGGGAACAGAATGTAACTTTGTAAGCCCTTCATTCAAACTAGCCCCCTCACGCACACACACACAGAAATTAACAAAAACCATCCTGCTTACGGTACCTACTGGCAGCCCGTAGGAGAGCCAGAACCGAAGAATGTCCAAAGCGGATGCAAAGAATAACAAAACCCGTTTAAATACACGTCAAGAACCCGTATTTCCCCCACGCGGTCTTTGTGACAAGCAAGGCTTCGAGTTCAAAAGTGGTCGGGGCGATCTCCTCCGCTAATGGATACTACACATGATCCGTTACATATCCTGGAGCTGCTGCTCTTTTGTGTAACATGCGAGTTCATCCACATGTGAATATTATTTGGAGAAGCGCGTGTGTATCCGAAAGAGAGGGCCTCTTGTTTGCCAGTACAAGAAAATATAAAGAGCAAGAAAAACAAAGTACCTTTTATTTGGAACCTGAAATTTTAAAGGAGCTGTGCAACAATTTTAGGGCTTTGCTTAAATTATTGTGGAAGTTGATGCCCGACACTTCTGAAGTGAACTACAGAAAACAGATTTTGCCTGGATACCCTAGCTTTTATTTTTTTTAAAAATGAAAAAGATCCAGGTTTTTGCCGCCTCTCAACTCGTACGTAGTCTTCCGGGTCACGTGCGCAGTGACGTTGATGGGGTAGGCTCGGGGTTCCGGAAAAGTTCTCTCTTTAGAGCCACCAGTGACCAGCGAGAACTCACCCGTTCGCGACCGCGTGACCACGTGCTGGCGGGCCACGCGCGAACAATATGGTGAAAGGAGGAAAGTCTCATCCGGGTCCGGCCATATTCGTCCTGCCCTGTCCCCCTCCCCCTCCGGTTTCTGGCAGCTGTTCGCGATGGCAGATAGAGCGGACGGTTTTGTGGACCTTGGATAGATGGCGCCACTAAAACTCCGTATAATAAAAGTTTTGTCGATGATACCAGGGTTTTGACGCATTTATATATATGTTGGAACGACGAGATTTATAGAAAAGTTACCTTTTATCGAGCAGGTATTCGCACAACTTGCGATCTTTCTACAAGATTCCCCGTCGACGTCAAGCCGCGTGCTTCTCATGGCCGCCGCTCGCGGCTGCAAGTCGGGGAATATTTTAAGTTTTGCCTCGCTATTACGCGGCGTAATCGCAACATTTCGATGAAAGGAGGTGTGTTTTCTGTCATTTGTGACAAGGTGAACAATATCAAAAGCAGAAGATGCCAATTCTTTCAACGTTAAAATCGTTGCACAGCTCCTTTAAGAAGAACTTTTCTATTCATGAGGGACTAGTGGAGATGTTTCGGATAAAATAGCGATTGCGACACTGCTAGAAATTTTGCAGCTAGAAAAACCGATGATCCCATGATGCAGCGCGCAGACATGGCTGATGCTGTAGAGGGAACCCGTTTTTTCTTCTTCAATACTTGTGAAAATGTAAAGTATAGGTTGGAAGTAGTTCATTGTTAGGAGCTCTAAAGATGTAAGTCTTCACACAATAAGGTAATCGGAAAAGTAACGGTTACTTCTTAAAGTAATGTCCAATTACTTTTGCTGTCGAGTATTCAAGTAATCTAATCGAATACTTTTTAGCCAAGAGTAATAGTAATTGCAATCGATTACTTTTTTTTAGTAACGTGTACAAGACTGACTAAAACAAATATATTTATAGTCGTTTAAACTTGCGGGAGTCAAAGAAAGAATAAAAACACTTAAGGACAAGGACAGACAGCACAGTTCTTTCAACTAGCAACACACATTTACTGGTGTCTCCTTCAATAGTGCTATCTTCTTCCTAACGTTTGAGACTAAAGAGGAAGATGCGGAATTAATATATTCATATACACCCGGAAAAAAACAACACAAATTTACACCCAATACACTAAAGATAAAGAATTCAGAAAGAAAGAAAAAAAGAAAGAAAAAAGAAAAAAAAACACCATTGACAAATTGAGATAGAGCGCCCTTTGGCTAATCCAGCTCTGGTTTCAGGTAGTTGATCTCATTTCTGGACAAGGCGAGAGAAGGGGCAGCGATGTTGTGATCGTCATGGGCTATCTTGTATGCCTCAATGATCTCTCTCCCGAGCTTGTTCTTATGTCTCCCAATCGTGCAGGTGTCCTGGAACCGGGCTTCACAGTTCGTACAGAGACGTTGATGAACCACTATTGGGTGAAAAGTGTCGTCCGAAGCACGAGAGACCTCGAGGACGTGCTCTCGTAGGCGCGTGTTAAGGCAACGACCTGTCTGTCCAATGTATCGGTCGCCACAGGAGAGAGGGATGGAGTATACCACCCCCTCTTCACAGGGAACGGTCTGATGAGCGTGTTTGATGGAACATCTTTTGATGGATTCGTTATTGTTCACGCGCCTGCACAGTTGTTTCAGGCGCAACTTGCACGAGAAGACAACCGAAACGTTGAAGCGCGCTGCAATTGCCTTCAGTCTGTGCGCCGAGTTGTGCACATAGGGAATGCAGATAACGCGTGAAGGCTTACTACGTGGAGCACGGGGCCTTTGGGTGGTTAGAATTAACTGAACAAGAATGGTGCTCTGTAGACCTTGCGGATAACCTGCTCTGAGGAGACGTTCTTGTTGTTTTGCAATGCTGAAGCTTGCAAAGTGAGAACATGATTTGGTGCGAGAAGATGAGAGGAGAGACCGGATGATTCCATGTTTTACCAGTTCAGAATGGGAACTGCAGAATGGAAGAATAGGTTTCCGAGACCGTTGTTGGAAGGCCCAACAAATGCCGGTCGGAAGAAGATGCAGACGAAGATCGAGATACTGGAGACCATCGCCTGAGCTGTCTTCCCTTGTGAAATTCAGGCCTGAGGACGAAGAAGTGAAGGCTTGAACTACAGAATCAGAAGAAACTGAGATCGGGTGAATGACTAAATAATCATCCACATAACGAAAAACATGGAAGACAAGTGACAACTCTTCAAGGCGTGCTTCATTCTCCCTATCCACATACGTTAGAAATATTTCGCTGAGGACTGGGGCAAGGCAGGAGCCTATGCAGACACCTTTCTTTTGCCTGAGAATTTCCTTTCCATGTTCGACGAGTGTTGATTGTAGATATAGGGCCAAAAGGTCTAGGAAACCCCGTTCAGATACCCCAGATGAGTTCTGAAAGTCGCATGGGCCATGTTCGTGGATGGCACTTGACACAGAATCCATAAGAAATGCGGGATCTAATCGGTAATATAGTTCCTCAATGTCTAACGAAAACATGGTAAAGGCCTCGGGAGTTGAATGGAGGTCATGAAGTCGGGATACAAGTTCTGTGGAGTTGGCAACTCGGAAACTTGTATCCCGACTTAATGACCTCCATTCAACTCCCGAGGCCTTTACCATGTTTTCGTTAGACATTGAGGAACTATATTACCGATTAGATCCCGCATTTCTTATGGATTATGTGTCAAGTGCCATCCACGAACATGGCCCATGCGACTTTCAGAACTCATCTGGGGTATCTGAACGGGGTTTCCTAGACCTTTTGGCCCTATATCTACAATCAACACTCGTCGAACATGGAAAGGAAATTCTCAGGCAAAAGAAAGGTGTCTGCATAGGCTCCTGCCTTGCCCCAGTCCTCAGCGAAATATTTCTAACGTATGTGGATAGGGAGATTGAAGCACGCCTTGAAGAGTTGTCACTTGTCTTCCATGTTTTTCGTTATGTGGATGATTATTTAGTCATTCACCCGATCTCAGTTTCTTCTGATTCTGTAGTTCAAGCCTTCACTTCTTCGTCCTCAGGCCTGAATTTCACAAGGGAAGACAGCTCAGGCGATGGTCTCCAGTATCTCGATCTTCGTCTTCATCTTCTTCCGACCGGCATTTGTTGGGCCTTCCAACAACGGTCTCGGAAACCTATTCTTCCATTCTGCAGTTCCCATTCTAAACTGGTAAAACATGGAATCATCCGGTCTCTCCTCTCATCTTCTCGCACCAAATCATGTTCTCACTTTGCAAGCTTCAGCATTGCAAAACAACAAGAAAGTCTCCTCAGAGCAGGTTATCCGCAAGGTCTACTGAGCACCATTCTTGTTCAGTTAATTCTAACCACCCAAAGGCCCCGTGCTCCACGTAGTAAGCCTTCACGCGTTATCTGCATTCCCTATGTGCACAACTCGGCGCACAGACTGAAGGCAATTGCAGCGCGCTTCAACGTTTCGGTTGTCTTCTCGTGCAAGTTGCGCCTGAAACAACTGTGCAGGCGCGTGAACAATAACGAATCCATCAAAAGATGTTCCATCAAACACGCTCATCAGACCGTTCCCTGTGAAGAGGGGGTGGTATACTCCATCCCTCTCTCCTGTGGCGACCGATACATTGGACAGACAGGTCGTTGCCTTAACACGCGCCTACGAGAGCACGTCCTCGAGGTCTCTCGTGCTTCGGACGACACTTTTCACCCAATAGTGGTTCATCAACGTCTCTGTACGAACTGTGAAGCCCGGTTCCCCTGCACGATTGGGAGACATAAGAACAAGCTCGGGAGAGAGATCATTGAGGCATACAAGATAGCCCATGACGATCACAACATCGCTGCCCCTTCTCTCGCCTTGTCCAGAAATGAGATCAACTACCTGAAACCAGAGCTGGATTAGCCAAAGGGCGCTCTATCTCAATTTGTCAATAGTGTTTTTCTTTTTCTTTTTTCTTTCTTTCTGAATTCTTTATCTTTAGTGTATTGGGTGTAAATTTGTGTTGTTTTTTTTCCGGGTGTATATGAATATATTAATTCCGCATCTTCCTCTTTAGTCTCAAACGTTAGGAAGAAGATAGCACTATTGAAGGAGACACCAGTAAATGTGTGTTGCTAGTTGAAAGAACTGTGCTGTCTGTCCTTGTCCTTAAGTGTTTTTATTCTTTCTTTGACTCCCGTATTTTCACCAACACGCTCTTTCATCTTTGTCTCTTATATTTTTGAGCTTTCTATGTCTTGTCCATGTCCCACCTTCAAACCGTCTGAATTCGACCCTGTAAGGTTTTTTCAAGCAGCAAGCTTCTTCTCAAGCATGGCCCTTCTTCGCCTCAGGCTACGTTCCCTTGGGCTTCACATCCGCAAAGGCATTCCTCACCCTGGAGTGGAAGCTATGCTGGGTTTCTGCTGACACAACTGGGCTTCAAACTACAGACTCATGCAAATTTCAAGGAAGGAGGTGTCACGACAGTTACGCCTTATGGAAACGATCCTCCCACAACAGATGACCATCATCTTTGGTCCAGGTTACGGAACCCACCCATCTTTCCGGTTCCTCCAAAAGGCTGCGTCCAATCTTCTCGAATCTTCATGGAAGAAGGTTGTCACCGGTGTGACCACTATTCACCATAAGACCCCCCAAACGAAATTGGAGCCTCCGGTCGTTCTATGTGATCATCAACTAAGTTCTGGCACCTTGGATCTCCTTTCCAAGGGTCCCAAGTTTTCCCCGAACCTTCCGACTACAAGGGTCGACCAACTAACTTCAGTCCATTCTGTTGCGACTCACATTCCAGAACAAGACCGGCAAGCTTTTCTTGGTGCTGGAGTCCGATCCGCCTGCGCCCATGCTCCTCCACCTACGGGCAAAGTTCCGATCCGGGCTACAATCGAAGAATTGCAAAGAAGTCACCTGAAACTACTGGAATCAGATAAAACAGGTGTTTTTGTCATCTTAGATGAAGGTTCCTATGGGCAGAAGGTGAGCCAGGCATTGAAAAAGAATTTTGATACTCTGAAGACCAGGCCTTCAGGGTCTCTCCGTTCAAAGGCAAAGCAACTTTGCTGCTCCCTTAATCTCCCGGCTCTTAAAGCTGCCATTGGGGCTCCTTCCAAGCAATACCTAACTGTGTTTTTCACGGCAAAAACCCATAAAGAAGGAGTTCCCTTAAGAAGCATCATTTCAGAAAAGGGACGTTGGCAGAAGCCTCTTGGTCTTTTTCTGCAAAAGCATCTGTCATCGATCAGTCTCAACCAACCTTTCAGAGTTGCCAACTCCACAGAACTTGTATCCCGACTTCATGACCTCCATTCAACTCCCGAGGCCTTTACCATGTTTTCGTTAGACATTGAGGAACTATATTACCGATTAGATCCCGCATTTCTTATGGATTCTGTGTCAAGTGCCATCCACGAACATGGCCCATGCGACTTTCAGAACTCATCTGGGGTATCTGAACGGGGTTTCCTAGACCTTTTGGCCCTATATCTACAGTCAACACTCGTCGAACATGGAAAGGAAATTCTCAGGCAAAAGAAAGGCGTCTGCATAGGCTCCTGCCTTGCCCCAGTCCTCAGCGAAATATTTCTAACGTATGTGGATAGGGAGATTGAAGCACGCCTTGAAGAGTTGTCACTTGTCTTCCATGTTTTTCGTTATGTGGATGATTATTTAGTCATTCACCCGATCTCAGTTTCTTCTGATTCTGTAGTTCAAGCCTTCACTTCTTCGTCCTCAGGCCTGAACTTCACAAGGGAAGACAGCTCAGACGATGGTCTCCAGTATCTCGATCTTCGTCTGCATCTTCTTCCGACCGGCATTTGTTGGGCCTTCCAACAACGGTCTCGGAAACCTATTCTTCCATTCTGCAGTTCCCATTCTAAACTGGTAAAACATGGAATCATCCGGTCTCTCCTCTCATCTTCTCGCACCAAATCATGTTCTCACTTTGCAAGCTTCAGCATTGCAAAACAACAAGAACGTCTCCTCAGAGCAGGTTATCCGCAAGGTCTACTGAGCACCATTCTTGTTCAGTTAATTCTAACCACCCAAAGGCCCCGTGCTCCACGTAGTAAGCCTTCACGCGTTATCTGCATTCCCTATGTGCACAACTCGGCGCACAGACTGAAGGCAATTGCAGCGCGCTTCAACGTTTCGGTTGTCTTCTCGTGCAAGTTGCGCCTGAAACAACTGTGCAGGCGAGTGAACAATAACGAATCCATCAAAAGATGTTCCATCAAACACGCTCATCAGACCGTTCCCTGTGAAGAGGGGGTGGTATACTCCATCCCTCTCTCCTGTGGCGACCGATACATTGGACAGACAGGTCGTTGCCTTAACACGCGCCTACGAGAGCACGTCCTCGAGGTCTCTCGTGCTTCGGACGACACTTTTCACCCAATAGTGGTTCATCAACGTCTCTGTACGAACTGTGAAGCCCGGTTCCAGGACACCTGCAAGATTGGGAGACATAAGAACAAGCTCGGGAGAGAGATCATTGAGGCATATACAAGATAGCCCATGACGATCACAACATCGCTGCCCCTTCTCTCGCCTTGTCCAGAAGTGAGATCAACTACCTGAAACCAGAGCTGGATTAGCCAAAGGGCGCTCTATCTCAATTTGTCAATAGTGTTTTACTTTTTCTTTTTTCTTTCTTTCTGAATTCTTTATCTTTAGTGTATTGGGTGTAAATTTGTGTTTTTTTTTTTTTCCGGGTGTATATGAATATATTAATTCCGCATCTTCCTCTTTAGTCTCAAACGTTAGGAAGAAGATAGCACTATTGAAGGAGACACCAGTAAATGTGTGTTGCTAGTTGAAAGAACTGTGCTGTCTGTCCTTGTCCTTAAGTGTTTTTATTCTTTCTTTGACTCCCGTATTTTCACCAACACGCTCTTTCATCTTTGTTTGTTTAGACTTGTTTAGACTATACTCCGGGGGGGGGGGGGGGGGGGCGGGGCGGGGGCCCGCTTTTGGCAAAATACTGTATGAGGGGGAGAGGAGGCCTCAGCAGAATGGAAGATTTCGGGGGGGCGGGGGGGGGGGGTGGCCCCATGCACCCCCCCCCCCCCCCCCCCCCCTGCCCTGGATACGTGTCTCACTGTAGTGAGATTATCTGCCCGTCTATTTTTGAAGGGGAGTACAACTGCGTCGAACCCGTCCTCGAATCGCGTTTTCGAATTTCCCTCGTTGCCCAGTTTGAGAAGTGATGGGCTCGTATGCACGGTCTGCGCATGTGCACTGGCGACAGCAGCGCGACGGCAGCGCCACCGCAGCGAGACGCACAAATGCGTCCCGCTGAATTTGTTTAGTAAAAGTATTCAATAGAATTGCGGAGTTGTTTTTTTTTTTAGGGTGATTTCATTTGAATTCGACCAAACTTGTCGGGGGGGGGGGGGGGGGGGGGGTCTTTAGATTTAATCGTAAAAAATATATATGATACCCAAATCCTTGTGATGAAAGAAACTGCCTTTGAAAAAAATTAGAATTGTATAGTTTGAGAGAAAAAAATTCTGAGGCGCTGCAGGGTAGAAAACGTCAAATTCCCAATTTGATTTTATCTCGACTTTAGCCGCCATTTACAAAATATCGAATTCTTGCAGAATTATTATATTTATTACGCAATATTTACGCAGACTTGGCTATTTTTAGAGGTAAATTTCTGTCTTCTGTTATTTTAAATTAATTTTCTAAAAAATCTCAAACATGCAACCTAGAGCAAGTGTGACGCAACTTCGGACAGCTATATAAAACGAACGGCAGGGCGCAATGACGTGAGACAGATATCTGTGCGTAGCTATCAATGTAAGCTATCGATTGACATGTATTTTCTGGTTATTGTGTTTACCATGTTGTTTTTATTCTGCCACAAATATAGACAAAAATGAAAAATATGCAAATTTTGAAGTCAATTTTCTTAAAAAAGCCATTTTTTATTTCGTTCATACTTTTTTAATTTATTGCCCAGATTCTGCTTAATAACCGGGTATAAATATTGCTTGACCTTTTTTTGTTGTAGTTTTAGGACAACCAGTTGAATAAGTAATTTTTATCGCGTAATACCAACCTCCGGCTCCGGTATGCGGGCTTCACCGCAACATTGATAATTGGCTCAGCAATATCAGATTTCACTGAAAACTACTTTACCCCGTTGAATTTTTACTAATATATTTTTAAAAAAATCAGTAACGTCATAAAGAAATGAGAGATGGCTGAATTGACGAAGTGATGTCTGCGAAGTCACAGCTTGCATTTTCGAACGTCGCCACGACAACGTTTTACTACTGAGGTTGCACGAAACTTATATATTTAAATTATTTGTTTGAACATTGTGCCGTGATAAACAACAACAAAAGTAAATTTAGTTAACATCAATGTTAACTAGCCTAAGCGAGTGGAGAGATCCAAGACGTTTCATCCGTTTCAATCATGTCGGGTTGCATTCTACGGCACTATCCAGTCCAGAAAAACAATATCCCCGTTTATGCGTTTCGGACAATCTTTATTTTATACAAACATTATCGGAAAATCGGCTCGATTTTTTTAAATTTACCGCATGGCATTCTTTCGCCTATCCTTCATTGGCCCTTAGTATTCCGAGGTACGTGAAAAAAAAATTGACTACATTTTGTCCATCCTTCGGCTTTTGGACTACTTGTTGCATACGTTTAAATTTTTTGGGCTACGCACAGCATATCGGAAGTTGCTTTTCAGCTTACAGTAATCATACTCTTTTGTTGGCAGTATGCAATAAAACATTCATAGGTAACAGTTTAACAAAATCACTCTATTTATTGAGTAATTTATTTGGGTTAACAAGGCACACCTATAGAAACACATAATTTTTCACAGAAGCGCAAATGTACAAGAAGAGGCTTTAACAACAAAACAAAACAAAGCCGTAGATCATCTGAGAGTTCCGCACGTGCACCACAGAGGTTCATGCATTAAGACGAAGATAGAACAGTTCGCTCAAGCTGCACTTCGCCCCTTTCGCTTCGCCACACGTGCGAAGCGCGGATGCCTTTCCGAGTCGGTACGCAACTCCACTCTGTTTTCTTGATTCTGCGGAAGTCACTCACCTCCTTCTCGGTTAAGTTCATGAGAGTTACGTTTTTGACACGCCTTCCAACCTTGTCCACAAAATCTACTGATGTTCGGACGAGCTGCTCCTCCGGTGAACGGAGGTTGTGCACCGTTGCGTGGTGTTTGAGAAGCCCTCCAACCCCGTCACAAGAGTTTTTACCACGCCCAGAGGCAGAAAATATCCACTTCAATTGGGTATGGCCCACTCGTTCGAACTCATGCAGCTGAAATCTATTTTTAAAATGAGCAGGTGCCCCGTCGGATATGTACGTTAGTGAAGCATAAACTGGGATGTGCTCCTCCAGCCAGTCTTCTATAAGTCTCAGAGCCAGCAGCGCATGGGAAGTGTCATGACATAAGTCCTCACAGACAACGCCGAAGCATTTTGAGCCTTGCGACGTGGATGCCACACACGTGAAAACAGAGAGCTGACGCTTGTGCCAGTGGTACTCCTGTATCTCGTGTGGCAAAATTACCGTCCAGTTCTCCGCAAAATCGAAGTGCATGACGATGTGTCTTGACTCTTGAGGTCACACTAGACTTCTCAATCCGTATGGCTTCCCGTTGTGTCCTACGAATAAAATCGTGCGTGGAAAACCTTGTGGCCCATTTCTGTAGCTCTTTCAAAAAGGCGCTGGAGTCGGCAGTCTTGCTTATCAAATTACCATTCTCCCATGTGAAAAATGTAATTTCCTCTTCAGGCACCATTTCCAATGATTCTAAGGAGAGTCTGTCAGTCGAGGGGCAGTCTTTGCATTCGCCTCTGAAACATTCGGACGAGGGTTCAGGGCAGAGGCACAAAGCAAGAATCTCCTCTTTTGTTATTTTTTCTTCTCGCATGCTGTTCAGGGTGGAAAAGCACAAATCGAAATTCGTACAGCACACACATGCACAGACAGTCTGTTCAGGGTTTAGCTTGACCCACTTTGGCCGCAGCGAGTAAAATTTAGTCAGACCTAATTTTGAGTCCGGGTTTGCTTCCTTAAACAGCCTGTACGTCTCTCGGACAGACCTTGTCATATACCGCTTCACGACCACATGTTCTTCGCCATCCTTCAGAAGCTTAACAGCATCTTTTTTGTTTGGGCTCTGCCGAGAACAGTCGAGATCGTCGTCGGTGTAATATTGCGTGGCTGCCCGTATGGTGTCCTCACTTATGCTTCCACCGTGATAAGGCTCCGGACGCTCCCATACGCCGAATTGTTCACGAAGCTGCTTTGATTTCTTCAGAAGGTACTTCGATGCCTCAGGAATTAGCCGTTCTACCTCCCTAGTGGCTACGCCCTTGGGCACAAGCGTGAGGAGCTGACATCTCTCCTGGTAAGATGCCGCCTTCACAAAGGCCTCTCTGATGTTTACCCACCACCCGTCGCAGCCGAGGCATGGTTGATCACTGCGAGAACTTGACCCACTTGGCTCCAAGCTATATGCAGTCGCCAACTTGTTTCGAACCTGTCGGCTGTGTGATCCTTCAATCTCCCGCTGTTTTCTTTCAGCATATGCCTGACGGCTTTTCGGGTTTACTGTAGAAGGCATGCGCAAAGGAGTTGTTTCAAGCCCAGCAGCAGAAATCTCTTCGTTAAGACCTTCCACTACTTCGTGCTCTTCGATGCAGCTTGCTGGAGAGCTCGAGCATGGATCACTGACAGATGATGAAAGCTTCTCACCGGTGTACTGGAAGCAGTTCTGGCAGAGCACGTCATCCAACGCAAGAGCCGCGGCTTTCGATGGAGGCAGGATCATCTTCAAGGCGTCTACGTTGAGATCGGTGACATAACGAAAACGTCGGTTGCGGTATACCCTTCGCTTATGTCTCTCGAAGTAGTCCGCGCAACTTTTTCTTTTAAAGCTGAAAACTGCAGCCATGACTGAGTTCAAAATAACGCGTTCATTCCTCGGGAGGTTCCGGCTTTCTGCTTTCGACGCAGTTCCGCAGTTCTCTTATACAAATTCATTGCTGCAAGCCCTCTTCTTATATTTTTTTTATTCTCTTATACTAGATGAGTTTGTCAAATATAGACACTGATTAGCGAATCAACCTAAGGACGCCAGAAATGTCATGGTGCGTGTTATTCGCTTACAAGTAAAAATAAATAATGGATAAGAGAAACAGACAGACCATAGCACCAGGGGCTCAAAGAGGACTACAAACATTAGTTCCGGAGAAAAGCGCTGCAACGAAGACACAAAATGATAAGCCAACCAAACCTTCCTTTTTGTTCTGATGCTCTTGCCGACACTGTGGCCATGTTTGTACTGGTGATAACTTGGCACCCTTGAAACAAATAAGTATCCGCAAAAGCTGTATGTATACAGTTACGACTCCATCGACCGGCGTGATAATGTCTAGTGTTTACTGCATTTGTTTTCTCCTTTTGACAAACTTGACCCAGCCGAGCTACAGAAACTTCGGGCACCAAAGAGTCTCAAGCTTCCGCCCATAAATTTATTGGGAGAAGGACAAGGACTGCTTCACACAGTTCCACTTCGCTGTGATGCATTGCGACAGCCTGTGACGACGCGAGTTCCACTCTAACAAGATTAGTATAACCCTCTTGCAACGGCGCACGCCGAGGTCAACTAAGAGTCGCATGGTAATCTTCATGATAAGAATCGCAGCCTTTTGCTGGCGCTCGCGAAGAGGTTACTGGACCTATACTTCACCTAACAACTGGACCAGTTGCAACTGATGTAACGAACATGGCTCTTTCTTTTGATGTAAAACCAAACATAAAGAAAAGCGCCAGAAAACGTGCATACCCAGCTGGTAAGCAACACACGGGAAATCAATTAAAAAAGTTTGAAAGAGAAAAAAAAATTTGCCTACGCCACTTGCCTTCTGTCATTTTTTTGTGACATTTCTTTTTTTGTAAAAAGTATATTACTAGGAATGCAACGAGGTAAAGTGGTTGTCAGTGAAATCTGATATTGCTGAGCCAATTATCAATGTTGCGGTGAAGCCCGCATACCGGAGCCGGAGGTTGGTATTACGCGATAAAAATGACTTATTCAACTGGTTGTCCTAAAACTACAACAAAAAAAGGTCAAGCAATATTTATACCCGGTTATTAAGCAGAATCTGGGCAATAAATTAAAAAAGTATGAACGAAATAAAAAATGGCTTTTTTGAGAAAATTGACTTCAAAATTTGCATATTTTTCATTTTTGTCTATATTTGTGGCAGAATAAAAACAACACGGTAAACACAATAACCAGAAAATACATGTCAATCGATAGCTTACATTGATAGCTACGCACAGATATCTGTCTCACGTCATTGCGCCCTACCGTTCGTTTTATATAGCTGTCCGAAGTTGCGTCACACTTGCTCTAGGTTGCATGTTTGAGATTTTTTAGAAAATTAATTTAAAATAACAGAAGACAGAAATTTACCTCTAAAAATAGCCAAGTCTGCGTAAATATTGCGTAATAAATATAATAATTCTGCAAGAATTCGATATTTTGTAAATGGCGGCTAAAGTCGAGATAAAATCAAAGTGGGAATTTGACGTGTTCTACCCTGCAGCGCCTCAGAATTTTTTTCTCTCAAACTATACAATTCTAATTTTTTTCAAAGGCAGTTTCTTTCATCACAAGGATTCGGGTATCATATATATTTTTTACGATTAAATCTAAAGACCCCCCCCCCCCGCCCCCGACAAGTTTGGTCGAATTCAAATGAAATCACCCTTTAATAATTTTTCACTTTATAGATTTTTTTCAACGCTAATCCCCCGGGCGAAAAATGCTGAGTCAGTGAGCTGTGGACGAATGCGCGGTGTCCGATTTGCCGTACAGCGAGACAACAGTGCGTGCTCCAAGGAGGTTAGAAGTACTAGGAGGGGGCACGTTGCAATATTGGTGAAGCCTAGTCATTAAAAGTTTAAACGATTTTGTGCCCAGCGTGACCGCAGATCTCTCTGGCGATTGGTGCGCGTGACATGTCACGTGTGAGATGGATGGTTGATTGTAGTAGGACTCCTTGCAGGCTTGCGCGCGCTCCGTCCGGTAGGTTTTATCAAATCGAAGTCTAGACTGTGGTGTATTCTAGTACCCCAGAGCAAGACGAAGGCTAGCTACGGTCACGTGATGTGGTCACGTTGGCATGGTAAGTGAGGAGAGTAAGGAGGAAAATGAGAAAGAGGCGAGGCGTCAAGGGAGCATGGCTTGTGAAGGCTACGCGGCCGACGTCATGCCCTCTCCTACCCTTCTATTCTCCATGGCTCGTATGCCCGGTCTGCGCATGGGCACTGGCGACAGCAGCGGCATGCCGACGGCAGCGCCACCGCAGTGAGACGCACAAATGCGTCTCGCTGAATTTGTTTGGTAAAAGTATTCAATAGAATTGCGGAGCTTTTTGTTGTTTTTTTTTAATCATTTTTCACTTTATAGATTTTTTTCAACGCTAATCCCCCGGGCGAAAAATGCTGAGTCAGTGAGCTGTGGACGAATGCGCGATGTCCGATTTGCCATACAGCGGGACAACAGTGCGTGCTCAGAAGGCGTTCCACAGCCCAGCAGACAAAGATGGCAGGACAGACCAGGACAGTCCGTGAACATCTTGGATTCCGCGACTCGTCAGCTCGCTTCATGCGCTGTTTGGGTAACGCGACGCGATATTTGTAGTAGGACATTTTACCAAAGCTTGAAAAAATGGCACGCGCGTAGTGGTTCTAACAAGCCCTTTTGGCTCTGAGGTATCGAAGCGCTGGGATGGTGGCGTGCTGTTCTCACCCCAGGAAAAAACGCACTGCAATCCTATCTAAGCGTCCACCTTTTTTGCGGTTTCCACGTCTCTTGGGGTTCGGGCAAGCCAGCGGGCACGGAGAGAGTAACTAAATATCAGTGGCGTCGTATTTTAAAGGGGATTTGCAATCATAATCAAGCGTCCACCTTTTTTGCGGTTTCCACGTCTCTTGGGGTTCGGGCAAGCCAGCGGGCACGGAGAGAGTAACTAAATATCAGTGCGTCATATTTTAACCGGACGACGCGGAAACCTCCCCCACCGACGAGGGCGACCCGCGGTACCGAAAGCGCGCAAAATGTGACGTCTTTGGTCCTGGGCTTACCACTGGTCACAGCCGCTAAAAGATTCCATTTAGTCGAAATACAAAATATAAGTGGCGCGAACCGTTTCAATTATTTATAAAAGTAGTTTTTGTTCAGTATTTTAGATCAAAAATGAAACGAATGCAGTTCATAAAGTACGGAAACAAGAAATGACACGTCGACATACCCGCCATCAAGCGGTGGAAAAAGCGGCGCATACTAGAAAGGAATAGTGGGATGAGGCGCCGACACCACTGATCTCAATGACAATTGCTGGATCGCGCTTGCCGCTCCCGCAAGTGAAGCCACCGGACTTCACTCGCTTGGGATACGATTTGCCGTTTTTGCTAGCCTTTGCTGCGGTTTTCCAGCGTGCTGTAGACACGTTTTCTACTCGTTCGTCGTCATTCGCCGAAGAAGTTTTTTGAGACTCTGTGTATTGTTGAGACTTGCCGTTGTGAACACGTGGAAAATTTTACGAAAGTGCAGTGTCGCCGGAAAAAGGCACAACGCGTCGAAAGGAAGGGCTGGCGGCGTGTTCAAAGCGTCCTTGGCACGCCGAAGTGCCGTGTCTCTGTGCCTTCGCGCGCTTGGATACCGACCAAGAACCGACGCCGTGTGAATGTGTTTAGCGAGTGCAATGTGCGTGAAGCCGTATCAAAAGGTACAACTCGTCGAAAACAAGTGTCGCCGGTGTCGCGGCGTGATCAAAGCTTCCTTGGCACGCCGAGTGATGCATCTTTGTGCCTTCGCACGCTTGGATACCGGTCAAGAATTGACGCCGCGCCAAAGTTCTGAACGTGTGTCGCGCGTAGATGCCTTTAGATCATTTATATATATCGGCCACGGAGTTCTGGATCGTCCAGCTGTTCCGGTGAGTTGCTATCAATAAAAGGGGGAGATCTGTACGTGTTCTTATGTACTATATTAACCATGGCTATGTCCCAAATCTACTCTAATAGATTCCGTGGGAGCACGAATAGGGCAACGTTGTGGAGCCAGGGGGTTTTCGAAAGCAAAAGTACAAGACGGCGAGAATGAAAATCTTTGAAGCGCGGCCGATATGGTCGTGTGCAATCTGTTGACCAATTACAATTAGGCGAGCCGCGCTCAAACGTCAAGTGCAATTAAGTAGGTTGATAATAAGCCAGCACTGATCAGTGATGAGGAGCTGTTGTGCACGGTATTGTGTAAATCGTCTAAGGACGAAAAAAAGACGTACCTTCCCCCATCTTCCGTCGCTAGTGGACGCTGGATTAAGCTCGTTCCTAAACCGCGAGGGGAAAAGACGCTGATCCAGAGGCACGAACAGCTTCACGCACATTGCACTCGCTAAACACATACACACGGCGTCGGTTCTTGGTCGGTATCCAAGCGTGCGAAGGCACAGAAACACGGCACTTCGGCGTGCCAAGGAAGCTTTGAACACGCCGCCAGCCCTTCCTTT
Source organism: Ixodes scapularis (assembly GCF_016920785.2). Classification (NCBI taxonomy): domain Eukaryota; kingdom Metazoa; phylum Arthropoda; class Arachnida; order Ixodida; family Ixodidae; genus Ixodes; species Ixodes scapularis. The sequence continues at coordinate 127,897,508 of NW_024609879.1, read as the reverse complement.
CGACGCGTTGTGCCTTTTTCCTGCGACACTGCACTTTCGTAAAATTTTCCACGTGTTCACAACGGCAAGTCTCAACAATACACAGAGTCTTCAAAAAACTTCTTCGGCGAATGACGACGAACGAGTAGAAAACGCGTCTACAGCACGCTGGAAAACCGCAGCAAAGGCTAGCAAAAACGGCAAATCGTATCCCAAGCGAGTGAAGTCCGGTGGCTTCACTTGCGCTGCAGCGAACAAGCGGGGAAGCGCGATCCAGCAATTGTCATAGAAATCAGTGGCCGACACCGACACGGAAAGATCCCGGATGTACGCGGCGGCGCTGCGGTCGTACACCGGCTCGGGGATCCGACCGGTTCCGAGCGTTCCCAAGGCTCTCGGCGCGGGCTTGGCTGGCGATTTAGACCTTTGGCGGTATGGCAGCGCGAAGTGGCTCGCGTTCTGAACTGATCTTTACCCCGTGTTTGCTCTCGTTTGTGGCCAATGAAGTGTCATGCCGAATTAGTATTTAATCGCGCAGCAAATGCAATATGAGCCGCTCTGGCTGACCACTGCATGCAGCCTATCCAGAACATGCTCCAATGGCGCCATCTCGCGCCGTCGACTCGGAGTGCGGCAGCCGTTAGCGCTCGATGAGCTCACCACTTCTCCTCTAGTTCACGGCCACTCTCAAGCAACCAAGGACGTCATGAGGGAGGTTATTTTTTGCTTGTTTTTGTGATTTTAATTTGCCTATAACTTTTAAAATAAAGGGAATTTTGACAAAAGAAAAGTTTCACTAAGTTACTACGTTCAGTGCGCTCAGGTTCGGTGCAAATTAAAAATTAGTAAAAAAGTCATTGCAGGGCCCCTTTAACCGCACGACGCGGAAACCTCCTCCACCTACGGGGGCGACCCGCGGTGCCGAAAGCGCATGAAATGTGACGTCTTTGGTCCTGGGCTTACTACTGGTCAGAGCCGCTAAAAGCTTTTTTTAGTCGAAATACAAAATATAGCTGGCGCGAGCCGTTTCAGTTATGTATAAAAGTAGTTTTTGTTCCGTATTTTTGATCAGAAAAGAAACAAATGCAGTTTATAAAGTACGGAAACAAGATATGACCGGTCAACATTCCCGTCACCAAGCGGTGGAAAAGGCGGCGCATACTAGAAAGGTGTAGTGGGATCAAGCACCGAAAAAACTAGTGTGCTTACAACACCGATTTGTGTACTCTTGCAACATGTATAGGTTGTACAGAATGGTGAAATAAATAAATAAAAGAACTAGGTAATTAAGTTAGAAGTAAAGGGGGAAAGTTTTGAACACCGTTAAAAGGGTCACGGAAGAGCGTCTGAGCTACTTCTTTCGCCTCTTGAGGATCAGAGAGGCTTGTCGGTGCCTGATCCCACTACACCTTTCTAGTATGCGCCGCCTTTTCCACCGCTTGGTAGCGGGTATGTCGACGGGTCATTTCTTGTTTCCGTACTTTATAAACTGCATTTGTTTTTTTTTCTGATCTCAAATACTGCGCAAAAGCTACTTTTATACATAACTGAAACGGTTCGCGCCACTTATATTTTGTATTTTGACTAAAAAGAAGCTTTTAGAGGCTCTGACCAATAGTAAGCCCAGGACCAAAGACGTCACATTTTGCGCGCTTTCCGTACAGCGAGTCGCCCCCGTAGGTGGAGGCGGTTTCCGCATCGTCCGGTTAAAATATGACGCCTACTGATATCTACTAGCGAGTTTTAGTAGACCGTGTTTCCCGCTCCGCTAAGCCCGTCCGCTACCCGGAACTCTACAGCCAAGGCCATCGGCGCGCAGGCGCAGTGGCGGTTTCTTCGAAGCGGAGGGCTAGCGGAGCGGGAAACACGGTCTACTAAAACTCCCTACTCTCTCCGTGCCCGCTGGCTTGCCCGAACCCCAAGAGACGCTGAAACCGCAAAAAAGGTGGACGCTTAAATATGATTGCAGGGCCCCTTTAATTAAGGGTGAACAGAGTATAGCAATTTGCCATACAATTTTTTATTTGGGTTTTTAGGGAAGCTTAATTTATTCATGGAACCAAATATATTTACTGATCTTGCCCAAGATTCTCAAGTTATGTTTTGGGCTATTTTAATAATACTTTTGTACCTTTAATAAGCGAAATGAGAGAGCCAACACTGAGGGGGATTGGGCCTCAGTAGTCGACCTTATACTCATAGACTTTTATGAAAATAAAACTGTTCTTGATTAAAAAAAAAAACAAAAAAACATTGATTGATTTAAAAATGCAAAAAAGGACAAATCTAGAAAATTAATTGATTTAAAAGTTCACAAAAGAACAAATCTAGAAAATTCATGAGGAATTATGTTTTCAGAAAAATTTTACTAAACATTTTTTTGTTCAAGAAGACCATCTTGAGTCGTGCTCCTTGGGACCAAAAGGCACCTACCCAACGAGAGACTAGGAGCGATGGGGTTGTATTGGGACAAGGTTAAAATATTTTTCTACCTTTTAGAAATTAATACTTCATTCAAACCTTGCTAGTTTGGTGTCTTAGTTAAAAGTTAAATATAGGCGTAAAGTATATAATTTTAGACCGTACACCTTTTAGGTTTGTGCTTTAAAACGGAATGTTTGCAATATTTTTAATACAAGCGATGAACCAAATTCAAAAATAATTTAACTTAAACATTTTTTTTTCTCTATTTTTGATTGTTTATTGTGTGTTCTAAGTTCCCTAAAACCGTTGAGTATGGATTTTTAGACTGACCGTCTTTATAATGATATTTTTTTAATTGGGTATTTATATATATATATTCATTTATTTAAAAAAATACACTATCCAAGCGAAGTGAAGTTTTAAAACACATGAGATCAGTAATTAAAACGACTGATCCTGGAAGACCGTTCCAGAATGAGTTGGTATTTCTGTTAATGAAGGCAAATATGTGTTGAAAATTACGAGAGTTAATTGTTGAGGCGATGGGACGACCGTGCGGGAATACTACGTGGAAATGAATTCGTGACAGTGCGATGCCAGTGATAATGTTTCTAGAGGAAGCAAATGCGCGCTATTTGCGGCATGCTTCGAGGGCAGATAAATTTAAGCTCGCTTTTGTTGCAGAGATACTACCTGCACAATATCATAGACCAAATGCAGAGGGCTGCGGGGTTTCGGACCGCTTCAAGCTAAGGGATCAAGTAATTCAGGTGGGGATATTCCAGCATAACATTCCTATTCACTAGCACGCAAAACAACGTTCAGATTGATTGGTGTGCACCTAAGCAAGCTTTCCTTTACTCATTGCCTACTCCCCAGTAGCTTTCATATCTTCTCGTAACTCAGTAAACTGCACCTTGCAAAGAGTGGTGTCAAAACAGAAGGGGTTGAGGGGGACCTTCCTTCCCCTTCCTTGCCCCCCGCCCCCAGGACATTTTGGGAATTTCTAGTAAACAAATTGCAGGAAAGGGAAGGGGATATATATCTTCCCACTATGAATGCTGAAGAAGTGGAGCAAGCCAGAGAGGGGCTCTTCGGGGACAAAACATTTGAGAACCATGGTATAGTGAACCATGTAAACCCGATGAAGCACGAATGGACAGAAACTTTAATCCTTAACATGATTTTTTTTAATGACGACATTGCTCGCTAATACACCACCGCTTTAGCACAAAGCATGAGGCTGAAAATATCACAATTGCCCCTTGAAACAATGACAAAATACAGATGTATCAGCAATGAATACAAAGACACCAATTAAAAAGAAAGTTTAACATGACTAGTAGGTTATAAAAAGTCTTATAGAAATGGGAAATATGAGACATGGCACACACGTCACAGCATACCGCCAAACTGTCTCAGTACAACCCACCTTCCGGCTTGCAAAGAAACCTTTTAATCTCCATGACGTGCATACTTTCATATTTTTTAAAGAATAAATAAAAACAAAAACTAAAATGAATGAAAAAAAAATTTAAGCAGTGTAGTGTCTTTAAACTTGACAGCCAAGGCACTACAATTCTTTGACCCCATCATGCAGTTTGAACCACAGTTAACTTGATCAAAACCGGTACTTAATCTCTGAAGATTTCAGAATTTATCTGAACAATAATGAACCTCGCCGTAAAAATATACAGCGAGTTTAATAAAACATCAATAGACATAGGTGTAAATTTGGACTGTTACCTTTTACAGTGTGATCCATTTATAACGATACCATATATAACGATGTATTGCTTATAACGATCAGTTTCTAGAGTTTGAAGTCTAGAAATGATCAGATTCTAGTCCAGATACAACGATAATTGGTTATAACAATTAAAATTTCAGTTTTTCTTGTTATCGTTATAAGTGGATTGCACTGTAAAATCATTGTAGATTAATTTTAATATATTCATACAATAACTTTTTGAATAAGAATACATTAAAAAAAGAGTACTAAATATATATGCATGGTATATATGATACAAAGTTAAAAGGCATTCGAGTCTCACTTGGCCGGAATTCCCAACACAAAGCACTGCAACAAAGCGGCGCTGAAGTGCTTCTTATGCAACCGCCTACCATGAACGCCAGTCACAACGAACCAAGAAGCACAAAGTTCTAATGCTTAAAATCTCCACACCTTTACATCTCTGAAGTTCACTTGTTGTTTGTTCATCGTGGACCAGGCGCTGTACTGAACTGAAGAGGTAAGTACATTATAAAAACTATTTCTTCTGGGAACATCTTTCCCCCATAATTTCTTCCAGTTGTGCAAAATACAGCAATTAACACTGCCTTACTAAAGGAATGCATAACATTGTCTCTTAGCATGTTACCTAGAGACTGAACATACTCCAAGGAAGTTTCAACTTGTGACAGTTGTAAACACTCAAGATTGCATTGTGCCCGCACCACCGTAAGTAGTCGCGGCTAGGCCACCAAACTTTGATCCTATTATTCGAGGTCCACGAAAATAACTTACGAGTAACGACAAAACCCAATGTTCCGTTTCTTCCTTGAAAATTACCTATCTCGGGCATTCTTCCTTGTTCTACGAAGCAGCTGTCACGGACGGCAACACTGGCAGTTCACAAGGCGGGACAGTTGAGCTTGCAAGCGGCACCATGGGGCAACCAAACTCATAAGACACACAATGTCACAATGGAAGCTGCACCAACTCTCTTGAGGATTGTCTGAAAAAGAAAGGTCCGTTTTTCAGTTGTACCCAAAACGCAACATTGATAGAGCTCTTCACTGTTTCAGGCGCTCAATCTCAAATTCAGTTTAATCCTGTTTGGCTCGTGATTGGCATTATGACCACCTCACTTTGAAAGCTCTGCATTCCTCCGACTAACCGAATGAGCAAACGTCTGCCTTTAGTTTCTTGCCCTTGCAGCCCGCCCACACTCTAAACAGTAGTAATCATTGTTTTTCCTAACTCGTGCCAGCCTACGAATCCCTGGTCGGCAAGTTCGAGTCCTGGCCGAGCTACCCACAATCCGACGGAAGCTTATTGTGGAGAAGCCGCCGCTCAACTGACATTTCAGCTGCACACCAAAAGATCCCCAGGCAGTCCAAATTAATCTATAGTCTACCGCCGGAACACACTTGATACCCTTTGTTAGTTTGACCCGTAAAACTCCCAAAATGTAAATTTTCTTAATCGCACGACTCGCAGATTATATGATGTTTTCGCGTGGTCCCGTGGAAGTCGTATAAACAGGGTTCCGCCGTATTCACATAACATACTTCCCCGTTTAAAGGGACACTGACACTCCCTCAAAAATGTTTTTAATTTTTTTGCTGGTGTCGGAATACTACCCAATTAATATTTTTCTACAAAGTCACATATTGTTTTAATAAAGCCTGAAAACACAACTGCTCGAAACTGAAACCGAAAGCCATGTACCGCACGGAGAAGTGGAAAGAAGAGAGTGAGTGGCGGAAGTCACGTGGCTACATCCGACCGTGCGATTGTTCTTCTGTTTTTCTCTTCTTCCGGGTGCAGCAGACGAAATGCGTTCGGGATCTGTTCGCTGTGTGATTCCTTTGCTATTACGTCTGTTCCGCTTGCTGTTCTGTACTGCAAGCTGAGTTGTTTTGTACATTTAAGTGTTGGCAATTAGTAGTGAGTGCCCTTGGGGAATTCCCGTGATTGGCTCCGAAAAGAATACTCCCAAGATGTTGTGTGAAGAGCTGCCACACATCTGAAAGTGGCATTGTGTGGCAAAAATGTCAAAAATGGAATTCCACACCATTCGGTACCAGCAACGTATCGTCCACAACAATTTTTTTTTTTTCAGTGATGATTGTAAAAAAAAGAAATGTAAACATAGCAAAATGTTTGAAAAAAAAAAATGGTACGCTCACACTATTGGTTGAGCCCGTGCTCACTGCACGAGAAGCGGACATCTTTCCACTGAGCTACTGAAGGAATTCTTTTGTTCATAGTAATGCATACGGTCGTCAGCATGTCGGAAAGTTTGCTGCCGATTTCCCTCCAGTACATGCACTCCCAGCTTGAAGTCGGGCAGCACCGCGCATTAGCCACGTTCGCATCAAGTAAAAAAACCGTACGCGTGCGTATTCAACTCGAAGTACGCACTTCGTGCTTGACGTTTGAGCGAGCAATGTCTTCAGCCACGAGAAGGAACGACGGCTCGGCGACGTCTTTGTGCAATCGGCTTGCTGGTCGGGCGTGTCGTACGGGATGAATATCAATTTTTTTGGTCGGTCCAAAATTTCTCTTTCGAAGGAAGACAGAATTCGCCGGTACCGTGAACAACAGTTCTGAAGTAGAGGTCCCACGCCCATCGTCTGCTACCACCCGCTAGTCCCACGAAACGCGAAACGACGCCATGTTGAGAATTATGCAGTGAAGGCACAGAATGCTTCAGGTTGTCTGTGCAACCTTTTTTTTTTTTCAATCAACGTATTTGCAGCTTTTTAGAAGCCAGAAAAAATGGGTTTCATATTTTTTTTCCTATTTTTAGTATTGACTGTGTGCCTTGAATGACCTACGACTTTGATTAAATTTGGTGGTCGCGTCGAAACCTTAGAAAACGGCTCGTGACCACAGAAAAGAGAGTGAGCTCGACTCAAACCGGCCAGTTCTCGATCGGTGGAGTTCGGGCGGAAAGAAACCGAATTTCGAGCCGCAAACTCTGTTCCGGGTAATTGGGCTGTCATATGTCACGTACAACTAAATACCTCGGCGAGCATAAATACTTTGTCAGTGTCCCTTTAAGTATAAACGTTACGTACATAACATTTGACTCACTCGACAGCAGGCTGACGATGCCTTTCCTTGCACCTCAGGCACTGACGCGCATCGTGCCGGAGTTGTCTTCTGCGTCGCGCTGCGCCCGGGCAAAGGCCAGGAAAATTTGTTCCAGCGTCGTGTCGCTGACGATGTAGTCTTCAAACCGGAGACGCTGCTTCATTTCCTCCATGGTCTCGAAGAGGTCGCTCCACTTGATGCTGAGGTCCGTCACGTGGAAATGCAGCAGCGTCTGTTCAAAAAGGGCGGGAGAGACCAGAAATGAGCGACGACATACACCACATCCAAAAACCGGTGAAATTCGAAGACGAGTATGCTAGGGGCGCCGAAAAAGTATAAACGCCGGGGAGGAACTTCGGCCGTCCTGCCTCAAGCGTGAACTTCCCCACCTCCGACAATGCATTGACATCTTGTTTTGGAATTTATCGGCACAGTACAGTGGAATCGCATTACATAATTCAAACTCCCGGCAATTCAAACTTCGCATAATTCAAACAAATTTCTGGCCCCCCTCGGGTTCAAATTACCGAGATCCCACTGTACAAAATTTATAATAGACCTTGATAGCGATAAAAGATTTTGGTCTGTAATAAAAAGGAGTAAGCAGTATGCAGATGCTCTCACTGCAGACTTTGACATGGATTGTGACCGGGGTCTGCTCCGACCGGTGAGATTGACGAAACGTGGACGGATAGTGGGGAAGAAACGGCTGGTCGACACTTGAGAACATTGAAAGGTGGCGATTTATTCGTTGGGCCGTGCCGAAGACCGTCGTCGCTGCGAGCTTTGGGTCGTACAAGTTTTGCGATGTGCCGTGCGCGATGACACCGGTTCGCAAAATGGATGCCACTACAATCAAACCAAAGCCGTCTGATCTCCAAAATGACAACTGCTGCCGAAGAGCCAGCGATGAGAAAAATGGCAAACTACTTACAAACTCCCTAATAAAAGCCCTGTACAGTATAGACCACTTACAACGTAACCGCTTATAGTGCAGGACCGGGTATAACGCGGTTTTTTTAAACCACCGGTTCGCCTCCCATAGAACTCCATGTAATTACATACCGCTTAAAATGCAGGCGCGCGAAGGGAAATACCGGTTATAGTGCGGTTTCTGGCACAGCCCGCCGACCGCGCCGACGACCGGAGCAGCGAGCACGCTTCCCTGTGCGACACTAGAAAACGGCGCGAGCCGCAAACGGCACTCGCGGGGCAAGGAGGTTGCTCGGAGAAGCGAAGAGAGAGGCTTCATTTGCCATAGCGACAGAAGGACGCACGCACGTGTCGTTCATGTGCGTGCGTCCCTCTGCTGCGTTGGAAACAAACAACCGAAACGACAGACCAATCGCAGGTCGAGAAGTGTTCGCGCGCGTTGCATGCCAATCGCGGGCCGGCGGCTTCTGTCCGCAAACATGGCGTCGGTTGTGGCGTTCATCTCATCGTTCCGCGTAAAAACGCTATCCTTGACAGTGAATTTTCGTTGTGTGTCGCTATGATAACCCAGCACGTACTAGAAGGGAAGATCCACCTACTCGTGCGGCGATGTGGCAACGCTCTCAAAGGCGGCAGAAACGCCCGTGGCGTCGTGTTTGTTTACTTCGGCTAAAGTGGTGCTTTCTAAGCATTTGTGTTTTCGAACATCGCCCGGATTTCTTATTTGGAGCATTTCATGCCTGTGCTCAAGTTCAAGGTATTTTTCTGGCGCGTACCGTATGAAGGATGCGAATTTTCACTCGTTTTCATCTCCGGAGAAAAGTGATTAGGGTTAGCAATCCTGAACGCTCGCAACGTCCGTCCGCAACCCGTGACGCCGTTAAAAGGCTGCGCCGGGCAAAAGCCGCTTATTTCTTTCAAAATGTGTGACACACTTGAGAGAGATGTGTACTAGTCTGGTGAAATAAAGACTTTTCTCAAACTGAGCTTTATTTTTCATCTAACATAAAATAAATTCTTTTACAAAGGTAGGTTGTCTCATGGCATGTATTTTGGCCTGAAAAATTGATGTTTTGGTTATAGCGCGGTACCGCTTATAGTGCGGATTTTCGCGACTCCCGCGACATACGTTATATGCGGTCTACACTGTATATACAAACAAATGTTATAGCAGAATCTGCAATAAGGGAAGTTCGCTCAATGGCATGAACGGGAAGACTAACTAGACTTTTACAACGGAATGTCTGCTGCGACCAGAACTGTTGTAATGAGGTTATACTTAGGGTCCTTCGTTTTTGGGCAAAACTCCACTTTACCCGATTTTTACACCTGAACATGTTGCTGGAAAAACGGGTTAAACCCGATTTCTCCCAGAATTCCAAAACCACCTAACCAACGTTAACAAGAAGAATGTGTAAAACATTGATGACCAGCTTTTGCGAATAAAATGCTTTGTATCCTAGAAGTGATCAAAGCTATCTACTGTCATTATTGTTTATCTTATTAATTTCTAAACAGAGGCCGAATTTCAGAGTATTTGCTAGAAAACCTTAATTTTCCCCCGATTACTGGGTTAAAACATGGCCGTACTTTTTATCCCCCGATGTAAAAAAAAAGCAAAAAAACACAATGTATTAATTTTTACATTCGTAAATTTAACCCGAAAAAAATCCAGAATTTCTGAATGGTTTCACAAAACACCAGACTTCTCCACGATTATCACCTTGAACAAATAGCAGCCGATCTTTACCCCCCAAATTAAAGGAAATGTAAAACCCGAAAACGAAGAACCCTAGTTATACTGTATACATTGGAAACAAGGAACAATATTAATAATGTAGTGAATTCTCTCGTTAAAAGCATACAAGGAAGGGAAGCTTGCCATGGTAACCAGTAACTGGTTCCTCAAGCAACAATAGCTAGAGCACTGCTAATCTCTTAAAAGGATCGGCCCACCTGGTGAGAATCTCGGAGTTGACAGTAACCGCCGAAAGCATCCTCCATGGCGTTACAAACGTCTGCAACGGCCGACGCAGTGGCAGCGACGGCCTGGTCGTGACGCAGCTTCACCAGCACCGTGAACCCTTGTCCAAACTTGGACTTGAGGTGCTGGGTGGACCCCATGCAGCGGAACGACCCGTTCACCATGATGGATATCCGCTGGCAGAGTGCCTCGCACTCCTCCATGCTGGAATAGGGTTAACAAACATTAGTAGCCCTTCTTCAATAAAAGAACAAAAAGACGTGCATGTAGCGAGATGCATTCAAAATCCTCCCCAAGACAATTTTTTTCCAACATTTCGAGAGCTGGCAATGGATCAAATTGGGGCGTGTCAAACCAACCAAGGGCATCTGGTACACCCCAATGGAAGACTAAGGATGAATTTGGACAGATTGCGGGAACCCCGACTGGGATTCGAATGCACCAACTGCAGATCTGTAGGGTGGCACTTTGCCTCGAAGCCACCAAGGCAGCTGAGACCTGGTGGTAATCAATAGGTAATCAATAAATCACATTACGAAAGATGGGAGGCAAATGGTGTACCATGACATAGGTGCCAACTATGGAGAAGGGGGGAGGGGATTGCAAACTAACGTACTAATTAGAAAAATAATTACCTATTAGTGAAAATGAATATGCCGTAATATCCTGAGAGATGCCCCAACCCCGAAAGGTTGCCCGCCCCCTATTTTTGGCGTGATTTGCTATTCTCTTCTGAAACGCCGAAAGGTTCTAGAAATTGTAGGGCCCTGGCCAATGGTGACCTCGGCAAAGGAAGGGCATTACGTAACTGCAACGGGAGATAGGCAAACGTTGCCGACTGGCAAGGACAGTCGTCTTTGGTTCGTCACCCCTTTCTGCGGTCACATGTTTCGAGGGTCATAAAATCTAGAACTAGCGTTTTTTTTTCAGCTTTCTTTTAGAGTGCAGCTCTTAGGTGCCCCTTTCCGGCTTGAGCGGTGTCGCTGTCGGCGTAACCGTGCGTTGCATTATGAAAAACGTCCCATGATGCAATGCGTGGGTCTCACTCGTGACCCGCGCGTTGCATTATGGGACGGTTCCCATAATGACGTCACCGTGACGTCACGAGGGTCTCGCGTGTTGCCATCATGGGACATTTCTTCCCCCCTCTCCTTCTCTTCCCTCCTCCTCCTCCAAAAGAAAATACAGAGCTCAATGAAGGAGGAGAAGGAAGAGGAGGAGGTGAGGAGGGAGTAGGAGAGGAGGAGGAGAGAAGTCAGCTACCCACTGTATAGGCAAGTGATACCACCATTCATAAATCACAGGGAGGCACATATGAAAACGTGGTGAACTCGTCCAAGTGTCCATCTACATGGGTACGGGTCTGTGCTGTACCCATCAATCTTTGTGGCACATCAGACAAAGTTGGTACATTGTGTGTTGGCAAGGTCGAGAACGGCTTGCTCGTGGTAGCTCTGTATCTCTCGCCTACGGCACTCACCAAATATTTCGTGCACGACAAAGAACCTCATACCAGTCATGCAGGAACTCCACAATAGAGGGGCGTCCACTCGCTGTTCTGCTGTGCCATATCAGGGGAGCACGCTCAAGACTAAGGCTGAGGAAATCAAAAACGCCGAGCAGTCTTCGACAGAGCCGACAGCAAGTAGGATGACATCGAGAGTATGACGTGCTTCGTCAAAGCGTTGACCCTAACGCTGTCTCGTTCTCCCGCATCGATCCTGTTGTCCTGTTTCCTGGCACCGGCATAACTTAGATAGAGTGGAGCTTTTAGATGTAAGAACTATATTTCCATTCTCCGGACAAGTGGTGAGCGAAAATACCACAATATATATATATATATCCTACTCAGATTGTTTAGCACGGTATATCGCAATAGCGAAATACCCGAAGAGAGAAGCACGAGGAGGAGGAAAGGAGGCGAGTAGGAGGAGCAGAGGACGAGGGGAGGAGCACGAGAGGAGGAGAGGAGGAGGGGAGTGTACAGATGAGGAGGGGTATACCCTTCCCTCAGTACCCTCCTCTCCTCTTCCTCAAGAGCTGCGCTCTAATTCGGCAATACAGGGAGTTGTAAACATCTTTCATTTTTTTTTTTTTTTTTTTTTGGCACACCAAAAGTTAGCTTCTTCCTTATTTTCATCCGATTTGCTATTGATTTTAGGATAGCTATTTCTCGGGATCTAACGGTGTGGTTCCAACAAGGAACTTGCGAAGCGACGTCGAAAACCCTTAAATCACCCATGGTGCTTGAAGACATAAAATTTTCCAATTAAAGCATTGGAATTTTTTAAACCTTCCAATGGGAAAATGGGGCACATTCCTTATGGTTTGTGCCATTCAGCCCCATGTGCTCATGGGTTCGGACGGCCACCATTTTCCCAAATTAAAATTTCCAGAAAATCTTCACAGCAATTGGTTCAGATCACGATTTGTCCTGAAACTCTGGCATCAGGTCCCGACCGCCAGTGGTACATTTCGGCAGAGACTGAGCGCCCGGCGATGTCTGGCTTATTTTTTTTTATTAAAATGAGACAACAACTATTTTGGGGACAAGCTGTATTTGGGCGGTGGGGGAGGAGGGGAGGGACGACGAGAAATTGAAAGCTTTGAGAGGGACGACGAGAAATTGAAAGCTTTCTGCCCATGTACCATGCTAACATTAATGACAGAGCTCTCAATGTGTTAGAAGCTCATACAAATGTTAGAAAACCTTCGAAGTTAATCGTCAGTAAAAAAGCAAGGGTCAATGTGCTGGGCCTTCTCCACGCCTGCAGAAATTAAGGAAGAAAAAGAACACCTAAACGACTACTTTCCCTATCCCCATACACATCGGTGTGAAGCTACATAGTAAATTCTGCACATGCAAATTTCCCTTATAGTATGCAAAATGTTCTTATTAAACATGCATAAATGATGCCCAAATGATAGCTAGATTCATGGCTCAGGACACTAAAAGTGTCAACTACAGTCACACATGGCATGGTAAGAACCTCCCAAGCTTCCAGTAGCAGAGAGATAAAGTTAACGAGAATTAACGAGACCAGGATGACAAGAAAATGCAGCAACAAGCTCAACCAAGGCCTGAGAGCGAACAACTTTAACGCCGGCAGTAATTACCTGTGACTGGTGAGAATGACCGCGGCGCCCATCAGTTTCTGCACGTCGTCCAGGCCCTGCCAGATCTTCCTCCTCGCCGCGGGATCCACCCCTGCCGTGGGCTCGTCCAGGAACACCACGGGAGGATTGCCGATGAGCGCCATTGCTATGGAAAGCTTCCTCCGGCTGCCCCCGCTGGTAACAAGAGGAATAAACGGCGGTGTGCCACAATCAGCGAGTATACAAGCAAATGGCAGTTCATAAAGTCAAAAATATTAAGGCTGGTTCACACAATGGCATTTGACCGTGCTTCAGTGAGTTGCATTTCCTTGCCTGCTTATGACAAGAGAACACATTATATAATCCGTTGCAACTTAAGAATGTAGGGCGAGGGTAAGACGGGCCGGGGAGGAGGAAGCAGACGGAACGCTGGAGAAGAGAGGGAGAAACCTCCTTATCTCTTTAGCGTTCCCTCTGCTTCCTCCTCCCCGACCCGTCTTACCCTCGCCGTACATTCTTAGGTTGCAACGGGCTATTGTACCCCGGCATCTTTTGTTAGATAGACTTGTAATCCTTTCATGGACACGAAACATGTGCACAAATGCAAATGTGGGTACTGGCCTTAAAAGGAAGCAAAAGAGGTTCTTGAAAAAAAAGAAACGAGTTAGAGGTGAGCTTTAGAGTAATTCGAGAAAACAAAAAAAACAACTCCGACCAGCTGTTACATTGTTAAAGGATCTTTCGGCCGCCAAGCATGTGTCGCTCGAGTGGGCAGCGTGTGCAATTGCAAGCTTGCCAGGTATATACTTCCGCACTGACACCAGTCGTGACGTCTTTCTCCAACTTTTTTGAAAATAGCAACAGTGTGCATACATAGCTTTGGTAAGCGCTGAAGATGCGCGATTCCAAAAACTCCTTTTATAGCGTAACGATCCAGGAAGGAGGGGCTTCAACAGTATTTTAAAAATGATTTTCTGCAGCCTCCGTGCACCAAATTAAAAATAATTTCGATATTCATCATCTTGGAGGCCAAATGAAGTTGATTTTAGTGTTTCTAGTCAAATACAGAACCCCTTCAGCTTCCCTTTAAAGTGCCAACTCTGGTCATTTCCAAAAATTCTGAGATTGCAGAGGATTGTCATGTCAAAGCTACTAATAAACGGTTCTATGTCATTAGTTTTCCGAGAAGTTAAGCCATTTTCTTGCAAACCTCATTTAAACGAATATCACAAAGTGAAACCGAAACCTTGCATGCGGCAGGCAACATTGGTCCTGCTCGTCAACTACTGGACATCGCGTGGTACGGAGACGTCTGCCATGTCGTCAACAAAAGCGGCGGACAGCGCCGCACACTTTCTCTTTTCTCTCTCGCCCTCGCACTTCGCGCCTCGAAAAGTAAGAAACGAACGAAACAATTCTTCCAGTTGTTGACGTTCTCTGCAGTGTTGGCTGTGTCCATACAGCGGCGTTGACCGCACTGCTCCGTGCGGTTGGGTGGATTTTGGTGACCGTGGAGCCGCTCCAAATTCATTGGCCGGTTTATTAAGCTTTTAGGCAGAATAGCACCGGAATGTTTTACGTATAGGCTTTCTAGATGATACGACATAAGACCGCATTCATGGGCGTACCAACCAGGGGGGCAAGGGGGGCGCTTGCCCCCCAGTTCTCAGAGTGGGGGAGCAAGACATGTATTTTGCCCCTCCTTAAACAGCTGCCACAGGGCAGGGCAAACACTGGCTGGTGGATCTCAAGGGATACCAAGGGCACCACCCCCCGGCCCTGGAGGAGGGGGGGGGAGGAGTAGTCTGGTTTGCCCCCCCCTCACTCAAAAACAAGTTGGTATGCCACTGACTGCATTGTTTTCTCAACATCGAAATTTGATCAGAGTTGCCCTTTAAGTGATGTTCTCAAGAAGTAGCGCTTTCGAACACACCAAAGACGGAGGCCAATAGGAAAAGATGCGCGTTTTAGTGTGCATCGAAGTTACGGTGTTGACCAAATGTGGTTTAGAAAGCTCGCAGGCTTACCTGTAGGCCTCGGTTGGCTTGTCCGCGTGCTGTTCGAGGTCTGCCAGGGAAATCATGTAGTTGACGACGTTGGACAAGTGCTGCCTCGGGACCCCTCGGATGAGGGCAAACATCTCGAGCGTCTCTCGACCGGTCAGCTTATCGATTTGAGCGTCAAACTGCGGGCAGTAGCCGATCATCGACTGGAACTGAAAAAATAAAAAAAGAGTGATTTAAAAAAAAAAAAAGTAATAGTTTTTTAAGTCCGACGGGCTCTCGTCACTGGTTAAACGCTACATGCCGAAATGTCTGTTAGTGAACTTTCGTCAGCTCAAATGCAAATGATTCCCGCTTGCAGCTAATTCGGATGGATCATGTGTAAATACTCCGCACAGTTCACACGGATCTTCTTGAACCTCGTAGGTTCTAGAACCTTACGAGAGCTGGCCTCCCTATTCAATTGACGCACCACGCTGGTGGAAAGACGAACAAACGGCAATTAGCGAGGGTGTTTGACTGTTGTCGTAGAACCCATGAAGCCTAGATACGTAGCTTTGTAACCCCAACTTTGTAACCTCGACGTAAATTGCATTGACTCCAGCAACCAAGGAATTGTACCGCCGTTTTGTCTTTAAGCTTGTCTTGAAGCGTAAAAACCTACATCTTTAGTATATTATCTTACAACCTCTAAGCATGGTATTTTCATTAAAAGAGGAGAAGCACGAGTTCTGACGCATTTCTACTAAAAGTAACCCTGGACAAGGAAACTCAACTGTCCCTTAACAGTTAACTCGTACTCAAGAGCTAATTGGGTGATAAGTATAAACTTGTTTTAAGAGACCTAGCTAGCGATGAAGATTTCGGACTGTTGTAGAGAGGGTATGCAAAATGTGGATGATCTTACTATACACCAACACGTGTTTACAAACAAACCAGAGCATACTTTGCAGCATGCTACCGGTGCTCCGCATGCGCGATGGGTGTGGTCGAAAAGCACACTGTCCCGCATCAACAAATTATTAGAATGTGATGTTGTTTGCGTCAGTGAGAGACCTTGTGCTATTTTTCGCATTAGAATTGTTGATGCAATGTCTTCCTAGCAATGTCTTACTACTTTAGTGGCCTAAGCAAAATTAACAAGGCTCCTTACACTGGAAAACTTTGCATAAATAGTGTGACGTGCAGCGATTCTTTCTGCACGAACGCCACAGAATGGAAGCTAAAGCATAATTCACACGATGATTCTACTCGGTATTCTTAATCGAGACATTGCTTAGGCTGCAAAAGCGTGAATGGTAGTTCCAATGCTCGACATCAATACTGAATATCGCAAGCAGAGGCAGACCAAGTAAATCAGGCATAACATTTCGGTGATGGCTGCTGGTAACAATGTTCAACATGATTTGTATCTTCTGTTTATACCGAGCCTGCTTACACCAAACAGCCTTCGATCTTAAAAGTCTCTTAGGCCTGCACATTACTTCTCATCACAATTAACGAGTATACGTTTGGTCTACAGGTCGCTGTCGTTAGAACGAGCAGACGGCAGTTTGAACAAGCAGACGGGTTTGAAACAGCAGACAACAGGTTGAATATGAAGACACACTGAACGTGGTCCGTGATGGTCCAGACATTTTTACGGCTTTCCAGCGTTCATATTGGAACAAAACAAATAAGTCTGACGACCCCAAGTATCCGCGACTTCGACCCAAAGTGTTTCCCGCACAAGCATACATGGTTTGAGGGTGTTTGGTTTTCCCTCTTCATGGCACCTATCCATGTTCTCGGACGAACCAAGAAGGCAAAAAACATCTGAAAACTGACGTTCCCACCTTCCCGATACTTTTGGCACAACCACCAGTCGCGGCGTTTTGACGAGAAGGCAGGTTTTAGTCTGGCTTCGTCCAAAACGACACAGAAATGCCCCGTCCTGCGCGGCAACTTCCGCCAACATCCCCCGACTGGAGGTGCACCCAAAGCGCCACCACCATGGTGTGATCCAACGGAAGAGAGTTGGATGCACAGATTTTGACGCGGATTTTGACTGGAGTCTGTTCTAACTGGCGAGACTGACTAAATAAATCTAAAGGGATATTAGAAAAGGACTGGTTTATTGAAACTTGTGAACTTTGAAAAATGGCGATTTGTTATTGTGCTGTACCGACGGTCGTCGTCACTGTGCACTTTGGGTCCTGCGAAGCTCGGAAGGCGCCGAGTGCAATGACAGCAGTTCACAAAATTAACGCCATTGCTACCGCATCAAAGCCGCGTAATGTCCGAAATAACAACAGCCGTCGAAGAGCCCGCAACAATTTAATAGTGAACTACTTACAAACTCTAAAATATATAGTCTGTTACATACGACTGCACGTTGCAACAAAATCTGTACACAAGTTTCCCAAATCAGTCCAATATCCCAACGTATGTTGTACAGTAAAACCTTATTAATTCAACCCCCCCCTAATTCGGAAATTTATATAATTTGAACTGCCGATCCGGTCCCGTCAAACGTATGCATTAGTCAATTGCAGCAAACGCTCATTAATTCGGAGGGAACGCAGCGCACTATGGTTAATTCGGACGAATTCGGTACGTGGCGCTAGCTACTGTCCATTCCAAAGGGTATGATCGCTATCCATCCGAGGAGCACACATGGTTTTTCCGGTTTTCCCAGAGTTCTTTGCTCTTCCAGTTCTCCATGTTTCGCACCAGTTTTGCCTCTGGTTTGCCATGCTTCAACGCGTTACTCTCCTGGCATGGAAGCGGGAGAAGCATTGCTGCAACGGAAAAAGGGTAGCACAAGTGATCGACGATTGGAATGGCGAAATCGCGACACGCGGGGCTATTGTTCCCGAGCCTGCCGATAGCGAGAGTGACAGTCACATTTTATGCCTCAACGCGGGGATCCTAAAGCCCGCCATTTTAACAGCTATCTTATCCCTCAATATTTCACCGGCGACCCCCGCGTTGAAAAATGCAACGTGACTGGCACTCACGCTATCGGCGCGCTCGGGAAAAATAGCACCGGGTGTCGCGATTTCGCCACTCCGATTATTGGTCAGTTGTGCTACTCGTTTCCCGTTGCAGCTGTACTAGGCTACGAATTTAGCGACGAAAGTGGAGATACTGAGGGCCTTGAAGGACGGCGTCTCTCGACAAGTGATGGAAAGTTACGACGTCAAGAGAAGCAGTTTGGCCACATACGTGAAAATTGAGGTTGATATCCTACGGGCTTTCGAGAGTGAGAAGTTCAACGCGAAAAGAAAGCGGCCTTGGAAGGTGGTGCACCCGAAACTAGAAGAGGCCTTGCTGCGCTATATTGTTCGCGCACGGGATGCGTAGCTCCGACAGTGCAAGTGCGGTGGAGCACTTGACCGCGCTAAGGAAAGTTGCCGTGTCCGCCCAAGTGTCGTTCAGAAAGCAGGCGGTAATAACATATTTCTTCTCAAAATAAAGGTATGTCACAGGGAAACATTTTCCCGCAGTTTTCTATGTCCTTTCGATATTTCGACTTTAGGATAATTCTGACATTTTTGACGGTCCCACGAGATCCGAATTAGTGAGGTTTTACTGTAACAGAATCTGTAATAAGCAAAGTTGGCTCAACGGTATAGATTGAGAGACCAATTAAACTCCGCAAATCAGCAGGTTGTAAGCAAATGTCTGCTGTAACGAGATCCGTTGTAACAGGGTTATACTGTACAGAGCGATCCACACATAACGATAATAAGAAAACACGAAAATTCAATCGTTATAACCGGTTATCGGTTTATGTGAACTAGAAACTGAGTGTTTCTAGTCTGGAAACTCTAGAAACTGATTGTTATAAGCAGTACATTGTTATATCCGGTATCATTATAAGTGGATTGCACTGTAGTTCCATGAAATCACCCCTCTGTGCCGACATCAGAAACAATAGATAAGGTTGCCGAACAACAGAGGCCCCCCACCTTTTTCAGTTGATGTTGCAGGTCGGCAGAGCCAATGTACGCATTGCCGGACGACATGGGCAGGTCTCCAGTGAGCATCCTGAAGGTCGTCGTCTTTCCGGCGCCGTTGACTCCGAGCAGACCGAAGCATTCATTCTTGTGGACTCTGAATGTCAGGTTGTCGACAGCCTGTTTTGTAGCATTGCGACGAACAAGACATAGAAAATGTAGCAAAAGCTCAGCACTCCAATGCAAGACGATACTGAACTACTATTCGGTTCTGACTGACATAATAGTACCTCATTTACTGGGATATTGAACGCACCCCCCACAATGGGGACCAATATTTGGACTTTTTTTTTCCCTCGCGTAATGAATGCATCTGTAATTTTCGGCTCCGCGAGTCTCGAATTGCATCCAACTTAGCTAGCCCACCAAGCCAATTTTCTTTTGTCGCCAGGCAGTCAGGCCAAGTCAAGCCAAGCCAAGCCACTCTCGTAATGGCTGTAAGTGCGTACCTAGTTGCGGAAGTGACCAACCGTAAAACCGAGGAGCACGCACACTTGTTGAGGCTTTGGTCGAGGAATTGCCCAGCCCCAGACATTCTTCGCCTATCAGATGCATTGATGCCAACAAACACACCGCCGTCTGTAGTCCGCTTTCGAACAGTGAACTTGTGAAAGTGGTTAGGCCTAAGAACGGTCGTGTCGCTCTCCGTGCTGAGTGAGCTTCGTAGGGCGCTTTTCCTTTGGCAAAAAACACGCCGAAAGCGCCCTATAGAGGTTCGTAATTTATAAAGCATGGTTACTGTGGTGCACCTACGACCAGCCATGGGAGCGCCTCCGTCAGTGGAGACGTATCCCAGTACCTTACCGTGTCAGAGATGGCACCTAATATGACACTTGCACGAAGAGTGTAAATGCAAACATTTTAGCCCGCGCAATGAACGCATCCCCTAAATAAAGGTCCGTGGTCGGCGACTATAGAGGAATCGTCGGAGCACCAACGTCCCTATCAGAAAAACCAAAGTATTGTCTTTACGACACTGACCTGAAGCGTCTTGAAACAGCGTTTCAGGTTGACGGCAACCAGGGCTTCGTCGTCTGCACGGCTGGTCCTGATCAGTTCCTCGACTATCGCCCGTTCTTTTGCCACGTCGGTGTCCTCCGCCACCGCTGACGCACTTTCATTCCCCATTTCTATGTCTTGTTTGGACAAGAATGAAAAGAAACGCAGAGAATAAGAGACAATGGCAAGCAGGCAGCGTTAGAAGAGGCCATAAGATTCCATAGCAGAAAAGGTTGTTTCTTTGTTAAATAATATTTAGGACAAAATGTTCCTGCAATAGGAGAATGATTACAACCAAAGTAGTATCTTCAAAACTCAGACTTGGACCCTAATTACCTCACCAAACACAATGCATCCACAAATGAAAAACTCTGGCATGTAAAGGTGCAGTTTTAAAGATATGTATCTAGAAGTTTGAATGCAGCAGTCCCTCTGAGCAGGTCTCAGGCCATTGAACTACTGCTTGTGAATTTGCAATGCAGAGATGTTGCCTTAGTAGGTTTGTTAGGCACTTGGTTGTGGCTATATGTACATACATTTATAGAGCTAAAGCAGACATTTTTTCTTCATGTATAGTCACATAGCTGGAGAGAGATTATAATTATATAGTCACATTCGACTAAAAGGCAAGTTTTCACTTCACTTACAGTCTGTCAGTCGCAAATTCACCTATAGCAACAACCAGGTGCATGACCGGCCCCAAAACAACATTTCACCACAACAGACGTGAGTAAAATGGCTCTCACTGCATCGGTAGTTCAGTGTAGCAGGTTAGCGTTTACACAAAATGAGCATCACCTGAGATTTGGTGGTGTGTATCCATTGTAACAGTTTTTTGTCCTATTGCTATAATTTTGTTACCAAATGTTGGTCACATAACACTGCTGTGGTGCTGAAAATGTTGGAGCACAATAATCCTGAATACTTGATTGAAAGAACATGAGCTCAAGTTCACCAGACTCTGGTTTGGGCAGGGATGAGCTTACAACCTATGCGTCTTCGTTCAACTGCAACTGTGCTGCGATGTGCGTCACACATGTGGTGAGCAGTGGAACACTATTGATAATACCGTATATAAGATTCTAATGCTTACTCAGATTTTTTCTATATTAATGAACAATAATTCTAACATGACCCCGATATCGATTTTGCACCCGATTTTAACATGGAGGCATTTTTTTCTGTATGTTTCCCTCGAGGTAAGCACGGTATCCCAATGAAAACTATTGGACACCCAATTCTAATGCACACCTAGTTTTTATACAAAACAATAGTAACTCTAACGTGACCCTGATATCGGTTCCATAAATTACAAGCAATTTTTCAATGCGTTTTCCAAAAAAAAAAAAAAAAAAGAAGAAAAAAAGGTGGACATTATTTTGGGCAAGTACGGCATTTACACGAATCTAACGCGCACCTTTTTTCCGGGAAAATACGTCCAAAGATCGCATGCGCGCTAGAATCGAGTGCGACCCAAAACTGCGCTACCAAATCGCCATCCACATTTCAAAGTGGCCGCTTCATTACGCGCTAAGAGGCCGAGAGGCTTAGAGCGTGGCCAGCTCGTGTGTTTCTTGCGTTCATATCAGTGTGGAAGTTCCCACTGCAAAGACACGCCGCGTTCGCCATGATGCTGGATTCAAAAGAAAAGTAACATTGTGCGCGGACAGCGATGGAAATTGGGCCGCATCACGCGCGTTTAATGTTCCAGAAACTTGCATCGCTGCAGGACTTCTCTGGATGGGCGAAAGATGTATGGCGCATGATCCCGTCTGCCATGGTTATCAAGGCCTTCAAGAACTGCGGAATTTCTAACGCTATGGACGTCATGTCAATGGCTTTGGGCCATTGACAGCGATAAGGAGTTGTCCGACAACGACGATGAGTGATGCATACCGCCCCACAGGCGCTGTACCGGACCATCGTCGTGATGACGACCTTGCCGCCGAGAGACAGCGCCGTTCGTTTCATCGCAAGATTGAAGCATTTGGAATAAACCTTCAATGTTCCAAGTGAAAAAAAGTTTCCTTTCTGTATCCAACCTACAAAATCTGGGGCGCGTAACAGTCGAGTTCATGGCGTTCTTTTTTTTTTTTTTTTTTTAATTCGGACCTCGAAATATTGAGGGCACGTTAGATTTGAGTAAATACAGTATGGTACTTCAATAAAAAAAGAAAAACCTTCCCGCCAAGTAAGCCTACGCGACGAATTCAGACATTTTGCTCGACGGCAGCTTCCACTCACTTCTTTGCGTGATTCCGATGTCCCTGCCATTCCTGCCAAGACAGGACTTGATGGAGTACCAGATGCCGTAGACGTTGGACTCAAAAAAGGCCAGCAGCGCAAACAGGAAGATCCCAACAATAAAGAGCAGTGCCATCTCCCTCCCAGCGCCAAACTCGGAAAAGCTGAACGCCGACCGGGGCACGTAGCAGTGTCCATGTCCATCCGGACAAGCTGCGATTGAAGAAAGAAGAAAAAAAAAAAAAGTTTCGCATGACATGCATTGCGCAAAACTTCTGATCTGTAAGCCTGGACAAACAAGCACTGGAGTGAACAGGGCGCAATAGACACTTTTCGGAGTTCAGTCCAGCCACTTCGACAGCTGTCGTCGTCCCAGCATGTATGGCACCTTCGACATGCTGGTGGTTTTGTGGTGGCCGGTGAAGGACGTGTAGAAAAGCAGATAAAAGTTTGTAACTGCAATTGACTGCACTGGAACCATTTGTTACAGCTCATAACTCGACAGCACATATCTGTCGGGAAGCCCTGGAACGTTTCACATTTGCCTACCATAGTATCCCAATGGATAGCACACCTGAAAGCGACACCTGCCAAGCAACACTTGCGGAGCTCTCTTCTGTGGATGGTGCTTTTCCCCGGTGCACTGGTGCTCAGAAAGAAGTGCACTCAACGGGCTAAAAACGTCGCGATCAACTAGCAAAAATAGTGATGGGCCTAACTTTTGCCGAATCAAAGATTCGGAGCCGATTCTTGGAATTCGGCAAAGCCGAAGTTTTTTTTTACTTTTCTAAAGATTCGGCAAAAATACATTGTTGCCGGACTTCAAGTTGATACTTCGTTTTTACTGGCGAAAAAGTTTTTTTTACCTTAAATGCAACGTGTAGTGCATATTGACACAGTTATAACTACATAAGGTGATATTCTACAATGTAACTGCATCGGTGTCATTTTTTTTTGCGTTTCCTGGCGATTCTACAGCGACTTCTTGCAGAAGTGGTATGACAACGAGGTTGGGTAGAAGCGCACGCAGTCAAGATACGCAAGTTTTGGTTTTGAGGCCTCATTAGCGCAAGCCTGCAAGTGTGTGCACATTGTTAAAATAAAGTCGGTAACACTGTGTTCTTATTTTCTGTGCGAGTCACCGAAAATGAATGCTACGGCTGCTGAGCCTCTACCAAAAGAGATCACATTATTGCAAGTATGCATGTCCTTCCACTTCAGTCACTTGACACCAGCTTTTCATGAAAGTGTGCGTACCATATTTGCGACGTCTCGTTTTCAACTATTAAAACGCCGGTTTCTGATGTTGGGACCGACGCGGACGTTTAGGGAGATGGAAAGAGTCAGAAATGTCCGATGTGCAACGTCGAGCATGATAGTTGTGTTTAGTTTCATGCGCATCGATGAAAACCGCCGAATAACGGAAATTAAAAAGCAATATTAAATTTTTCTTGGCACAAACTATGTGTTAGTCAAAAGCAGGATTAACATAGTTGCGAGGAGTACTTTAAAGTTCTTGTCAGCCGATGTTGCAACTACCATGTTGCAACTGCCAAGAGAATGTACCACATCATGCTTCACTTGCGCACAATCTTCCGTCCTTGAGGCAGAAAATATTTAAGAGAAGCACCCTCGCAAAGGCTGACAAACACACAGTTACCATGTCGCCTGCTGCGCACCTCACCGTACTACTGTACTACAATGTACAATCGTAACCGCACGGCATCCATTCGGAAATCATGGCCTCGCTGGCCCCATTGTGTCCTCGCACGTGCGCAAACATTTGCCGAATTTTCTGAATCTTTGCCGAATCTGAAGTTTGGCAGATTCGGTCCATCACTAGTGAAAAGTACAAATATTGCAGCCGCGTGCCTAAGAGGGAAGCGCACTTTCAATGTGGGATGGTGTACGCACGCGTTTGGTGTGCTTAAAGAGAAATGAAAATTTTGTGAAATTTGTGAATGTTGTATCTGCATTTCAGTAAAATTTCAAAAATTAAACTGGCTATTTTGCATGAGTATGAATTAGGCAGAGACGTCCCAGGAACCTGCATTAATCATTCGTGACTAGAGAAAAGGCATCTGTATACAGCAAGAACATTTCAAATCCCCTCAATTAGGCATAGCTGGGCATCGTGTAGATTTACTTGTATGTCAAATGCGTCGTTTACTCGCAACGCAACATAGGACCTGAATTTTCGGAGACTACAGTCAATAAACATAGTTATATTCAAAATAATTTAGCTTAGAAACGGACACGTGAAAGCTTAGGAACAACCTTCACGAGTTCGGCCAGGTTTTCGTTGAAGCATTTGTGCTGTAGTGAAAGGCTTAGATGCTCGAAATTCAAATAGAAAATATTTGGACAGAAGCCCTATTTCCAGACGACTATAGGTTTGATTTTGTAATACTGAGTAACCTTCGGACAAATTGAAAAGGTTCCAAGGCTACCCCATAGATGGTGCCATCGGACGGGACAAGAATCTAAACACAAAAGTCCAAGATGCATTCTGGGCACCCGTCAGACGTAAACAAAGCCAAAAGACGGAAAGAAGAAAAAAAAAAGAGAGCGATCCATACGTTGACAGCAGACTTCAATGTTGAACACCGCCGCCATAGGGCAGTAGCTTTTGAGCATGGCCTCCGGGATCTGGGAGCACCTGCGGAGGTCTCCGCCGATCTCATGGATGTTGGCGAAGCCCCAGGTAACCGAGAACCCAGGCACCAGCCTCAGGGCCCACATGGACTTGGCCAGGGCCTCTTCGTCGATGCCAAACACCTTCAGCTTGCCCAGGAAGAAGACTACGGATATCACGATGCTCAGCATCACGCCTGGAGGAGATAGAGCGTAGTGTGCCCACTAAAAGAGGTGCTTTAAAAAATTGTTTGCCGTGAAAGTTCATACGAACGCCCTTTGCTCGAAGAACCGCCCATCCGGTTTTTTCATTTCTATGAGTAAATAACTCTGGATTAAAAATTCCAAAACGTCATTCACTCCCCACGTGACAAACGAGTTCTTAGTGGGTTCCCGCTTGTATATGGCACTGTAAAATGTGAATTCGCTGCGTCCGCAATCTGCGGCATTGGTTCCCGTGGCGCGCAAACTCGCATACGAACCCGCATGTGACGGAATGTCGGCACGTGATCTGAGAGCCCATAATGGGTTTCTGCGACATGCAAGCTCGTAGCGGTTTCCCGCGTGTTTTTGCCACGCCACGGAACTCCAGTTTCTGCGATCTGCGCGCGCGCTAACGGTTCTCGTGACATGCGAGTTTGTCTCCCGCGTGTATATTGTATTATTAAATGCGAATCTGCCGCGTCTGCGACATTATCAGTTACTGAAACACGGGCGTTCGTAAAGGTTTCCCGCATGCTAAACCAGAGTTTGCCATGCCTGCACTCTGTGGTATCGGGTGCCACGTCATATTGTTTATGGTGGGTGCTCTGCTGTTCATCGCCCAATTTTGAAAACGCTTTGCCGCCACAAGTCTGAAAATCGTCCACCCGACATCTTTCGCACATTCATCCCTTCACCAAAGGTGGCCGTTCGTACAGGATCCCCGTGGCATGAGCTAGTACTGTAAAGGTTACAATATGAGTGCAAGCACGTCGTTTAAGCTGGTGCTCCCAGCGTGCTTGCACGTATACCCTTCTCTGCAGTCTATAAGGATTCTCCCCACGGTGCTGTGGCTTTGCCGCCCACCGCTCCGACTCCCCACCGCTCAACTATGCCACAGGATGACGATGCGATTTTGCCTGCACACATGGCTGCAGACTGTCGTACTTAGCACACCTAAGCACCCCAAGTCAGAGTGTCTTATTGCAACTGCCGCCACTCTTTCAAACAAGGATAGCGGAACCGCAGAGTGTCGCCAGCAGTTGGTGCTTGGCTGAGGAGATATGCAAAATAAACGGCGCAATGAACGTGCAGCAGTTCACTTCGCAGGCAGTGAGTGACAGAGAGCAGAAAGCTGAGAGGACTTTTCTTTGACTGCTCAATGGTTGCTTGCGCCGTGGCTTGCTTTATCTTCGCCACTTCGCTCGCTCCCCGCCTTTCCTTCCCCACTTTCTTTCTTTCCCATGGCAATTTGGTTTTTGTTTCATCACCGCAGCGTGGCGCCACTCACAGGGCCAGAAAGTTAGGGCACCTACGTAAAGAGTGTTCTATCAGCAAGCCAGATCGTGCTGCATTGCAAACTACCCCCCCCTCCTCCCCGCCGCTCACATGGTGGTTATGTCGACCCCTAAAAACTTTTCGGGAAGAACCCTGCAGTCTATATATAAAAAAAAAAAAAGAAAGAACACTGAACTGCCAAGAAAAAAAAATGTTACACGACTAAATAAAATATGTATATGTCACAAGAAGAAAAATGTGGGAAAAAAAAAAGATTAAAATTTATCACATTATTTACGCAGCAAAACATGTTTGAGCAAGGAGAAATTCCAAAACGTTTTTCTCTTTGGAGACGTTGACCCCAAAATATAAGCAAATTTCGGTGATGTGATTGGCCTAGTCCATTTTGGAGCACCTTTTGGAGCAGCCAAAACAGTGTTTTGGAGCAGCAAATGTGGACTTTGGAGCAGCCAAGACAGTGTTTTGGAGCAGCAAAAGTGGCTTTTGGAGCAGCCAAAACAGTGTTTCAGAGCAGAAAAAGTGACGTTTGGAGCATATATTCTTAGAAAAATTAATATTTGTTTTAAGTGCTGGACAAACGAGGGCCACTTTGTGTTGTGTTGTGATGTGACGTGTTGGGGCGGAACTCGCTGCTTGTGTTTGTGGTGCTGAGATATCCCACAAGTATACAAAGCTGCAAGCGTTGCCGAAAAATTCCGAAAAACAAAAACAAAAAACAACACTTGCTATCGTTTTACTAGTTCCCGACGTGGCCGATTTTTTTTAAAAGTAAGCAAACCTAAAACAATGAATTGCAAGCGTCCCAGCTGGTGCCTCTCGTGCAATCATGTTCACATGCACGTGAGGGCAACTTCGGCAGGCTTGCAGTTATACGTGATTCACCGCGCGAGCGGAGACAACGGCTGTTCGACCGAAACCGAAACCATGCCACCAACTGGTTCCCAAAATAGTATGCAAAATGTAACTGTCCAGCATACGACAATAAAAAGACCAGCGGCACGTGCTTGCCAGGCCGGCAGGCGAGGTACAGGCTAAACACACAGGAAAATAGAACCTGAGAGTATCAATGCAAGACATTACGAATCAAGGTAAAAAAGTTCTTGGAGCGCTTTGTGCAACGACTGAACTCGAGACAAAAAAGCGCGCTGTGTGGGTTCAGCGTGCAGACATTGCCTTCGATGCTTTAGCTCGCTTCTCGTCATCAACTTTCGTTCGCGGCAGAGTTTTCACGTACCGGGGTCCCTGTCGAAAGAAAGCCCACCGAGAGAAACCTAGGTAATCAAAACTTCGCCAAGCATTAATTGAGTTAAAGAGGGATTTTTATAGCAGCGTATGATTTAAGCAAGAGCAGAAATGTCGATGCGTTTCAGTTTAGAAAGCGCCATATCTGCAGCGACGTGGGGACGGCAACAGACGACGTCGCGCGACCACGGCGACTGTGGTCGCGCGAGCGCTTCAGCTCACAAAGTAACTCTCGCCATGCAAAAACATGGTTTTGTTTCACAGCATGACGGCATGGCTGGAACCCGGCACACTAACGTCGGAGCATCCGCACACGCCCACGTCTATCGCTAAAAAAAAAGAAAAAAAAAAATGAAAGCCGTTTACAATTCCCTGTAACGCCGGTTAGAGCGCAGCTCTTGAGGAGAAAGATGGAAGCGTACTGAGGGATAAGCGACTCCTTGAGGTCACGTGACTTCATTGGGTCACGTGACCCCCAGAAGTCACGTGACCTCAGGGGGTCACGTGACCTTAGGGGGGTCACGTGACCTAGGGGTGTCACGTGACCTAGGGGTGTCACGTGACCTCGGGGGGGTCACGTGACCTCGGGGGGGTCACGTGACCTCGCGGTTACGCCGAGGGCGCTTAAGCCGGAAACGGGCCCCTAAGAGCTGCGCTCTAAAAAGAAAAAGGCGCGAGACGAGATTTCCGAGACAACGAGAGCGCAAAACGCAAGACGACGGGAAAAATCATGCAAGACCGAATGGACGATTGATGCAGGGTACTTTGTGTCGGGCGGCGTTTTGTGCCACCTAGCTCTTGCATGCTCAATTACGGTTCTTAGTTTCGTTTTTGAAAGGCTACCGAAATTGGTCCTTTGGCGCAGGCTTGGCGCAGATTAGCCATATTTCGGTGAAATGTAGCAGGATGTAGCAGGGTTAGCCCTTTGGCGCAGTTTGGCGCAATTGGCGCAGCAATCACATCACTGAAATTTCAGAATCGTTCGAGTCACAACGTAAATGTTGCACAAATTTTAATTCTTTTTTTCTTCCTTTATTTATTTTTTTTTTTTTTGCATTTTGCATTGTATACATTTGATGGAGAATGCCACCAGTACTGCTAGTCCAAAGGTTTGCACACAATTTTTAGATGCTCAGATTTTTGTATTGTCAGAGATTTTGAGCCATTTAGGAAACAATTAGGCAAGCTGCCACCTTCTTTCTCGCGGTGCCCTTTACATCACCAAGTTGCACCTTGATCGGTGTCGCTCTATATATTTATCTCAGAATCTGAACCTTTCGGCGTGTCAAGAGACACTCGTAATTCTGCTTTCAAAACTGTGCCCGTAACCTGAAAAGAAAGCCACAAGACCAGACATACTTCTGTCGTCCAAAGGGTTGGCTTCATCGACGCAAACCACCGCACCACAGGAACGCTGCAGACCAAGGAGTCCAGCGCAGCGGGGCTACCGAGATATTTTACGCACCTTATCGGTCTAAAAAAAACTTGGCATCAGTCGCCACGTCACTTCCTCCATACGACCTAGGGCCCTATCATACACAGCGGGACCAAGCGGAACCAAGTGATCGGGACAACGTCGTCTGCTGCGATTGGTCAGCGCCACGCCGCTGACCAATTGCAGCAGACGACGTTGTTTTAACCCCTTGGTATCGCTTAATCCCATCGTGTAGCATAAATCTTGCCCTCTGCACGAAGCACCCATAGGCCTGAGGGTGGTTAGCGCACTTGCATCCGAGTGGCCTCAAGTGCATCACACTGTCACCATCCATCGCCGGCCTTGGAATCCAACCAGCGTATATAACTAGACCGAAGCTTTGCAGTATTTCCGAGAAAATTTTTTCGAGACAAAAGTAAAAAAATAATGCTTGAAAAAATAATTTAAAATACACGTGCCGGACTGAACTATTTCCAGGGTTACCCAACAGGTGACGCCGCCGTGCCCTCATCATGATGTAGAAAACCCGAGACTGTGGTAAAGGCAAGGAAACTTGGTCGAAGAAGAAAGGCAGGGGAAAGAATGTCTCAAACTCAGCTACTGCGTTTATTTCCTCAATGTCTTAAGCTATTATGTCGTAGGCGGATACGAGAAAATGCAATCCACTGGAGCACACATGTGCGAGCCAGCCTTCACCTGCCTCGTTTCAACGCGAAGAGAAGAGAATCTTGGACTTACCGGTAATGACGTTGATCGTGGTCAACAGGGCGTAGCCAGCCGACGGCGTTTTCTTCACGTACGAGAAGAGGTAGCTGAAGGGAATGGCTGCCCAGCCATACAAAAGCAACAGGAAGTAGGTGGCCCCTGGAAAGACGAGAAACGTTGGCTATTTGTTCTTTAATTTTGTGTCAGGTATTGCATCATTCGCATTTCATTTTTTTTCCATGCCTTCTGTCGCTCCTTTTCACGCTCGCCTCATTTTTTTTTCTTGATAGTATGGCGACGGTGTAGGCGAGCTGGTGTAAGTTCCCGGTTTTTCTCGAAGCACCCAAAACTAGGTGGAGAAACTTGAAGCAACGAAAGTAGAAGAGACGGGAAAAAGACGACAAAAACCGACGTCTCGAGACGTCGGATCTTGTCATCCTTTTCACGTTTTCTTTTTTTGGTTGCATCGAGCTACTCCACCCAATCTCAAGTGTTAAAAAAAAATGGTAATTTTCTTTACACTTTTAGGACATTCCCCCAACCATTTTCAAAAATATGCGCCGTCTGGTGGCGAATGAAAGTATGCACCCTGAGCGTGCATTGGACACGATTGCTTCGTCAGCATGTACTCGGGTGCAAACCTATTCGACGTGAGTGCTGCATTGGCACTCAACATAAACTCGCTTTGGGCTACGACTCCGGGCTTCACACCGGAGTAGAAGCCCAAAATATTGTGGCAGCCGCCAGCATTGTCCGACAAACTTTTGAAAAAGGAACTACATTAAGCTCAAACTTGAGCAAATGTCGCTTTAACAAATATTTCAGAATAACGAACTTTAAAAAAATCCCCGGCAGTTTTCCTATGCATTCTATGCAAAGATGTTTCAGTCAAACGAATTAACAGATTTCGGAATAGCAAACATTTCAGTTCTACGAACTTGATCAGTGGACCAACGATTATTTTTAAAATCAGTTTAACGAAGTTTTGTGCTTTGCAGTGCTGGTACAGCCGATGCCTGCCGCCCCGCCTCCGCTGCCTCTGCAGCCACGGCATATCATCGCTGGCTGTTACAGCGTCGCCGAGAAAAAGCAGCCATACAGAAGACGAAAACGAACCACATGGTGTGTCTGTTTTAGGGGCAAAGCTCCTTAGAGTCTAGCCTTGTCCGTCCAGCGTCCGTGCTCACATCGACCCTGCTAGTGCTCGTGTAAGGCGAAAAAAAATGTTTTTGCAGTTGACAGGATTCGAACCTGTGCGGGGAGACCCCAATGGATTTCTAGTTGATCGCCTTAACCACTCGGCCACGACTGCGGGATGAGTAGGGGGGCTCTGAGATGTGGTAGTAACTCAAGAGATGTGGATGTCATGGATGAAACGTTGCATGTAGCCGCGCAACGTCTATACAGGAGAGGGCACTGCGGTCAAATGCATATATAAAGCGCGAAACACATGTACGACGAAACCGTCCGATCCGACGTCCGACGACGGTCGGAGGCGAGGGTTTTCAACGCTCTCCGATGCTACGAAAACCCTCTCCCCCAAGGTCATTCCGGCAGTCTGCACGTCGGATCGGACGGTTTCGTCGTACATGTGTTTCGCGCTTAATCGCGTTAAACTTTGCATGCATTGGCTCAATGTTTATAGACGAGAGGGCACTGCGGTCAAATGCTCAAATGCGTATATAACCACATTCCATACCACACATTCTCCTTCTCACATAGATGAAAACGATCGAAATGCTCGGTCGGCATGCTGCGGCTCAGCGTCTATGCAGACAATCACCACCAAAGCTTCACCCCAATCAACATTATTCACAACGTGGAGATGCGGTTAATTTTTTCTTTATCATCGGTTCCGTTTGGCCGACTTAGTTTTGGGTAACAATGCCAGGACGGCAGTTTGTGTGCCCACTTTCGTAATGAGTATGACGTAACGGAAGCGGTTGTCTCTATCAAACAAGCTCAAAATCCTTCAGCGTCTGCACAACGGTCAAAGGCAAGTGGACGTTACGAAGGCCTATGGAATTCCATCATTGACGTTGTCATTGATAGTGAAACCAAGGTCGAAGCTTGAATACATGACTCCACCAATAGCATTTCACATTTTTGACTCTATGTGTGCTGTGCCCTATGCTGTTCCATATTCTAGTGAATATACAGTCCAACCTCGATGTAACGAAGTCGGTGAAATTCGGAATTTACTTTGTTACATTGAAATTTCACCAGATAGAAATTCGGGGCTAACGTTAAAGAAAGTTTCCACAAATGTTTCTCGGGTGCACAAAACTCATTGAGGACGCCTTTATTTCGGTTGAAAGTAGTCCATCACTTTTATCTGGGTCACTCTTGGCATTATTATCGGCATCACGCGACGTTCGCATAACGAGATGGCCTGCATCGCGTCTTTGTCTAGCTGTGTGCTCACGAACTGCCTCAAGACATCGATCGCGTCCACCACTTCACGGTTACTCGGCACATCGCAGGTGAATTAATCATCAGGCTCGATGTCGTCCCCGTCTTCAAAGTTCCCACGAACATCGCTAGCTATCGCTTCGTTGGTCATTTCCTCCGTTGCAATGACAGCAGCGTCGGCTTATAGAAAGTTGTCGAGGTGGACATTGTCGGGAGCGGCTCCATCGCCTTCAAAGCTCCATCAACCAGGACGATGAGAAACGCACGCGTCTAGTTAGGCCTCGAAACGAACTACGCAGTGCGAACGAAGCCGACGAACGAAACGGCGGCACTTCTAGTGTCTCTAATGGCCGTTCTGTACACCACACTCGCCAGATTCGGCCCGTTTCACTTTTTGCCCTTTATCGGGGGCCCGTTTCAGCGCATGTGCTTCCCAAAATCTCCTTTGGGACCCAAACGTTTGTGACGAATTGGCCATGAAACTTCGTTACATCAAAATTTCGGCAAACGGGGCTTCGTTACATGGAGGTAAAAAATGCATGGCGTGCATACACTTGCGGTTAGAAAAAGCTTTGTACTTCGTTACATCGGGGGTTTCGTTAGATCTAAGTTTGTTACATCGAGGTTTGACTGTATTCAGTTTAGTGAGCTTTCAGTTAAATGAACTATTTTCTTGTGTCCCTTGAAGTTTGCTCAATTACTGTATTTACTTGCATAATGCACACACATTTTTCCAGAAAAATTGACATTTACATGGGGGTTGCGTTCATTAGGCGAGGTAAAATTTTTGCATTTACACACTTCGTGTAAATGTCATATTAGGTGCCAATACGGCAAGGCAAGGTACTGTGGCACGTCTCCACTGATGGAGGCATACCCACAGCTGGTCGTGGGCATGCCACAGCAACCATGCTTTATAAAGTGCTAACCTTTTTAGGGCACTTTCGGCTTGCCTTTTGCCAAGGAAAAGCGCCCCATGAAGCTCACTCAGCACGGAGAGCAACATGATCGTTCTTAGGCCTACGACTTTCACGATTTCACTGGCCAAAAGTTAACCACAGAGGACGGCATGCTTGTTGACACCAATGCATCCGATAGGCAAACAATGTTCGGGACTGGGCAAATCCTCGACCCAAGCTTCATCAAGTGTGCGCGCCGCCCTATTTCACGGTTGATCACTTCCGTAACTATGCACTTGCAGCCATTACCAGAGCGGCTTGGCTTGGCTTGGCTTGGCTTGACTTGGTCTGACCGCTTGGTGGCAAAAGAAAAATGGCTTGGTGGGCATGGTGGCTAGCTAAGTCGGACGCAAATCAAGGCTCGTGGAGCCGAGAACTGGAGGTGCGTTCATCACGCAAAAAGTCCAAATATTGGTACCCGGGGGGGGGGGAGGGGGGCTGCGTTCATTATGCGAGTAAATACGTAAAAGTTTACTGTAATAAGAAAAAGAAAAAAAAAAACATTTGTCAAGACGGAGCGGTACCTGCAAGCCCGGCGCTCGACAGGAAGATGCCGTTGGGGTTGATGGCGAGGAGCGGCACCATGATCGCAGTGCTGCAGATGGCAAAGATGAGGAAGTCCCAGAGAAAGGTGGTGCCCCAGAAGAGGACGCCGGGAACGCCGGCCATCAGCTGCAGCAACTTGGCCTTGGTGACGCGCTCGTGCGTCGGAAACAGCACGAAAGAGGACGACAGAAACGCCAGCGCCGTTGGCACGAACACCGAGCAGAGGATCCGAGATGTCTGGTCATACTGTCGGAACCACCAAAGACCGGAACAGGGCATTAGACAATGATGATGATGAGGAGGAGAAGGATTAAGGTTTTAACGGCGCGACAGCAACGAAGGCTGTATTGCACTGAAGGGTGTTGATGATATGACGATGATTTAACCCTTAATGACGCCAAAGGGAGCTAAATGATGATGGTGATTAAGGCTTTAACTAGGACTAAAAGTAGTGGAAAGAGCAGAGACCATGCCTCATCGGCCGTCTGAAGCCAAGAATGTTGAAAGCTGCGCATTGCTGGTGTCGAGACCTTATTAAGCTCGTGCTGTGCCCTCCTGCCCTGCTTGCGGTTCTCGTATGCGAGCAAGGCTGGGCAGTTCTCGGGAAAAGAGCGCCAACACCACCTGGTGGATTCAGGGTGATGTGCCTCACACAGAGGCCGCTGCTTTTTCCACTAATACTTGATGTTCTAGTTCACTGCAGCCATTTTACATCAAAGGGTGTTAGATGATGGCGATGATGATAAAGGTCTTAATGGTGCAATGGCATGAAGGCCCTATTGTGCCAAAGGGCATTAGCTGATGACGATTAAGGCTTTAATGGCACACTGGCAACAAAAGCCATATCTGCCAAAGGGCGTTAAATGATGATGATTGATGATGCAATGGCAACAAAGGTCATACAGCAGAACCCTGGTATAGTAACTCCGCACATGGTAAAACTCCAGTTATAGTAAAGGGAAGTGCCGGTCCTGACCGAATTCTAATTTCCTCTACGGCTGAAAATTCTGATATTGTAAACCATCAAAAGTCGAATACCAGTTATATTAAAACACGGCAGTGCCGATGAACTGTTATTTGCCCGCAACAGCATACTTTCTAGGTGAGATCAGACAAGATCGGCTCCTAGAAACTGTAAAAGTGTGCATTAACTATTGAAACGCTACAGGTCGTATGACGACGGTTTTTTGAAGGAGCGTCAGTGGTGCTGCGGTCGCTCGCGACTGTTTCCATTCTCGGGGGCCCACAATCGTCTGCCTTGTCGAAACAATAGTCCTAACAAAACTGAGAAGGTGCTGGTTTTTTCGGGGTGTTAGGGACTGAACTGCGCATTATGACTGGTCTACAAAGTAAGTTAGGCTCATTCAAAAAGCAGGTGGCGGCCGGACTAAAAAGCAAACTGTGGATGAATTCAGCGCTCCTCCAAGGAGGATTCGTGATGAGAAGTTGGCTAAAGGCAAGACAAGCATGGCTGCGGCCACTTTGGCGGCGTTGTGACGGCGACGTCGGCGGCATCCTCACGACTGCGATTTTCAATAGGGAACGACATTGCACTCGGTTTGGAAAACCCAGTAAAGTGGGCAAAGATCACCGCCAACTTGGAGCTTGTGACGCACAAACATTTCTCGGCGAAGGTACGTTCTGCGAAGGTCAGTGCTGAGGCGATGTAAGCAGACGCAACCAAATGGCTGCTCGTGTTGCATTCCCATGTTTAAACAAATCTAAAATGCTCGGTCCGTGTGTTCCTCATTCTCTGTCCTCCATACTTTTGGCGCTGTTTCCTTCTTCGTCTCTAAAATGTTACTCTAGACCAAAAAACTTGTTTTTTCTCAAGCACTTGCGTAAAGAATGTGGCACCGTTCGGCAGACGGCACATATATGGGCATGAACCCCTATGCAGTGAAACGAACAAACTAAAGGATGAAAAGCGCATTTGACGGTTGCTAATGGCAATAAGATTTGTTATATGTTTGCTTTCTGACCGTTCAGACAAAGATGTTGGGAGTTGGTAAAAGTTGCTCCAAAAAGGCTTAGCGAGGAGTAGGGGACGCCCGTTAGGGCCTCCATCGTAGCTAGCCGATCTCAGCGCTTGCGAAAACTTACTCTCCAATCAGCATAAAATTTGAATGGGGGATATTAACTTTTGTGCTGTAGTGAGGTTGAATTTATTGCGTTTCCCTAATAGTTTATGTGCCAACATTGGGCACAACTTTGAGACTCCTGTCAGAATGCGGCT
The DNA here is from genome assembly GCF_016920785.2 of Ixodes scapularis. NCBI lineage: Eukaryota > Metazoa > Arthropoda > Arachnida > Ixodida > Ixodidae > Ixodes > Ixodes scapularis. Next base: position 127,861,351 of record NW_024609879.1, on the reverse strand, counting down.
CGTTTTTCGCCCAATGAAGTAACAAGAAGCGGATGTTTGGCAAACAAAATATGTGTAGGGCTCAAAGTGAATTCAGTTGTAGTTCCCTGGTACTAGACAGGATTACTAAAATTGAGCTCAAAGATACAATCGTGGGATGAGAAATGAGTAAGCCACGTCTTACTATGTTTGCATACGCAAGCACAACATCTGCCATGTCAAAAACCAAGAAAAGTGCCCCGGCCTTCCTTTTCTATTGCTCAAGAATGAGTGTATTGTACATTCATGGGAAGTCAGACAATTGAAAACGCAAGGAGCACATTCCGTCATGGCGTGACAGCAGAAACTAAAGCTGCTCAATCAAAACCGAAACTGAGTGGCCTGCTAGTTCCCAAAGTGCACTGTGTGGAACTTTGCCGCGATGGGGCGCTTCAAATTTTGGAAGAAGTCTATTAGATGAGCAGGTTAGTATGAATGATCTAAGCTTTTGAGTAACAATTTGTAACTTCAGAATATATACCAGGGGTGGCCAGGCCGACCAGGCCTAAGAGCCGCAAATGAAACCACGAAACTTCTAAGAGCCACGGGGGGGGGGGGGGGCAAGTTTAAATTTTGTTCAGTCTGACTGTACTTATGAGTGCACAAGGCTGTACGACAGTACGTATGGAAATAAAAGGCTGCCAAACCGCGAGCCGTACTTCATTCTGCCTGAAATCCCTTCTTGTTTCCTGGGAAAATGCGGGAAAGGGGGGGGTCCCCTTACGAGGGATTTGCGAGCCGCACTTGGACCAGCAAAGAGCCGCATGCGGCTCGCGAGCCGCGGTTTGGCCACCCCTGATATATACCTTCGAATACCAGCGCATTCAATTCAACCTTTGAATCAAACGGTAGTAGTTTGTTTAGTATACGACCGAAGTAGTGCGTTTTTGCTTTCTTTTTTGCCAAAACTCATCTTCGTCTTCTGGTTTTTGTCCGAGTCAAAGTTGCCAATTTTATTTTAGGGGACTTCGTAGAAATAGGAGAGCGTTACGATTTTCCTAGTTTGGCATTGTGACGCTCTTCAGACGAGCGTGAAATATGTTATCTATGTGGCTATTTTGTGAGGCCACTTAGGGTTCTGCAAGTTTTTTTTCACTGGCATCACGAGTCGCAGTATCCTGAGTGGCACCATGCACCGCACCCAAACCGACTTTTAAGTGCCTGAGCCTGGGCTGCATCCAAGATCTGGACACGAAACTGCCAAGAGGTGCTTTTGTGTCCAGATCCCTACAAATGTCACGCGTTCAAAAACTCACCATGCCAGCAAAGAGCTGGTAGCCCAGCTTCCCCGGGAGCGGCCAATTGGTGACTGAGACCACGGCGTCGTCCTCTTCAGTGACGTACCTCAGCGCCGCCGTGTGCGCCAGATTCAGAGACATGGCGCCCAAATGAAGCGGCTCTCCGTTGTACCACGCTACCAGCTTTGTGACGCCCTCCACACTTCCGCCGACCAGGTACTTGCCCTCGTACTCCGACAAGCTCTTCCTCGCAATGTCCAGAAGGAACTCGTTCGGGTCTCCCACGTTTTCTTTCACGTCGACCTTCTGCGCCGCCATCGCGCGCTCGTACAATGTCGTCAGCGGCCGCACCACCGGCTCGACCGTGTCCAGAAAGCCAACCGTCGAGCCGGCAAATGGCCCGAGGTCGTAGACGAGTCGAGACGAGCTTGAGTCGCTTATCTGTGCGTCTTTGATGTCCAAAAGCGCGTAGACAATGAAGAGGGCGATGGGGATGAGGATGGTGAGGATGGGAAGGAAGTATTGGCGGCGGGTGGCGTTGGCGCGCTTGGCAAAGAGCGCGGCGGTCTGTTGGAGGAGGAGGGGGAGGCGTCCGCGGACGCGCTGGAACCGGGGGTAAGCGTCGTCTGCAAGAAACAAGCAGTGCTTTTCGACTTTCTTCCACAGCACTGCAAGGGAACGAGAGGAGGGGGAGAAGAAGGTCGGACAGGGAACGGCGCAGTGTTAGTGCAAAGCAAAGCGAGACCTGGAACGAATGAAAGCAAAAAACGTGCATGCTCTCGTGTTAGTGTCTGGTGCGCGGCGCGATAAAGCGTGACGTGATATGCGATGACTGCGCCGGTCGTTTTACGGGGCAGGTGTGCCGTAGGACGTTGCCGGTTTTTAAGACAAAATAGTTCAGAGCTCCAGTTCCAATTTGGTGGTACAGAGTGCAATGCTGTTGGTGCAAACAAGCAGTTGCCATTTCCTTCTTTTTCTCTCTAAGAAATTATAGGTTCTCATCAGAACTACCACTGTAGTGGAAAGTGCACATTTATTACAGTTAACCTGAGTGGTAAAGTTGGGTACCTGCCTTTTTGAAAGAAAAGTGCAAAAAAGCAATAACGCCATGTGCCAACTAACGGTGTCGCACAGTGTACACTGGCTTTTCGTGTGCTTCTATCCTGCAGTCTGTTTTAGGCAGGCAAGGGTGAATAAGACCTTGCCAAAAACGCTGCCTAGAATAAAAACGCTGCCTTAGGCACACGCTGTTCATACATTAGTTTTATGGCACCTTCTATTAATTTAAACTAAGGCAATTTAAAATTCAGATTTTAGGTGACTTCTCCATGAGCTATAGTATTTAAAAGAATGCATTTTTAAACAGTTTCATAATATCATAGCGAGTTTAGCGTAGGAGTTAAAGCAAATAAGAATGGGCAGTTTCCATAAACTAGCAAACCCTTAAGACGAATGCTTTTACAGCAGCTCCAAGATCTCCAGAACAGTGGGTTCCTTTATTAATCTGAATCTGTTTACACAATGCCTTCTAATCACCACTGGATGATTACTGCCAGGAAAGCTGCAGCAGAAGCAGGCTTTACCTTGAGCTCATTTCTACCAAATACTTTTCACAGCTTATCAATACCCTGGCAGGAGTACCATCTACTGCAACGCCGAGCAACCGATCCCTCATTTGCAACCTCTGGTAGATAGTTCAGCATAAAATTTTGATGCTTGGAGGTCAAGGTACTTCAGTAAAGAGCATTCTTTACTGAAGTACAAGGGGAAACAGAGCATGCTGTGTATATATATACCACACAGTCAACAAAGCATAGAGATCACAGAGCAAACCACAACATACGCTATGTTAGTCAAGCGAGGCAGTCATTCACAGCAGCATAAAAGATATGCGAGAAAGTATCAAAGCATCTGCAAATGCCTGCTTACATTGGGTGCCAAGCATGTGCAAACATAAAACATGCACATCCAGCACGTTGCCCTAACGAAGCTTCAGGAAACACTTTATGATGGATGTTAGACAATTTACAAAGCTTAATTTTATGGTTGTAGTGCAGAACAGAGGCACTGCCAACAATGTTGACCAGGTTCTAGCATCTCGAAAACCAAAAATTACTTTAACATACCCTAAGCAGACTAAGCCTACAGAGATGATTTCATTGAATACCATCAGAGAAGACACTCTAAACATTAGTGTTTGCATACTACAGGTATCAACAAAAGCCTACACACTTACTAACAGAACTAATAAGCCACCACCATCACAATTTCTTAGTACTGCTACTAATGAATTATGTTTAGCAGACGATTCAAACAATATGCAGGCTAGAAAGACAAAAATGTGCTGTGCTATTGATGCGACCCTGAAGTGGCCATAGAGTTAGAAACGGGAGCTTTCTAAACCATTTCAATATTTGGGCATGCATTCAGCATAATCTCGTTAAGGAAAATGTCGAGGCACCAGGTAAAGCTATTCCACTTAGTAGCGGAAAATACAGTTATCACAAGACAAGAAGACCACTTTGAAGACATAAACAACCAAACAAACATTGCACAAAGTTCCACTTATATCAAGGTTCCAGAGATTCTCTTATCAACACTGAATGCAACCAGCTCTAAAAAGGTCAAGAAACTTTCAGCATGTACTTTCAAGCACTTCTTTTTCTTCTGTTTGTCAAAAAACACATGCCTTAAAAGACTTCTCCAGTACAACACGCCAAAGAGTGGTACTACAAGCAAACAGCACCTAGACAATGGAGTTGGAGGTACGATATCTTGAAACGTACCACTGATCATGTCGCCATTGTTCATCGACGACGCAGTGCTACTGTTGTCCAAACTCATGTCTGCCAGCTCTCCAACCCTGAACAAACAAGCAACAGCAATTACATTGCAAGAAACCTTCATTCCAAAAAGTCAGGATTCATGACTTGATTACCTACCATCGAGTGACAAATGCTTCGAAAGAGAAAAGGAGCAAACATAAGTCGTTGATGTTAATATAGAGACTACACTATAGACCACTTATAACTAGGTTTCTATTTTTTCAAAATTCGGCGTACTTTTTTCGGTGTTTATTTTAAAATTCAATTTTCGGTTTTTTTCGGCGTATATTTATGCCCGCAAAATTTTATCGGCTTTTTTCGGTGAATATAAAATAAACACCAACGGACACCGGATCAGATGATCCTTGTACGTAGCTCTGATATTTGTGATCACTCAAAGAATAACGGAACAGATACGTTGAAAAAGAAATGGACACTTCATTTGGCAAATGTGTGCAACTGTAGAAGAAACAAGAAAAAAACGCAGAAGTACAAACAAGTCAGATATGAAGCCTATGCCCCAAAAACATGCAACCTCACCTTCTGTACATCAGGAATACGTGATCTCATTATAGTACGCACAAACATGTACTTCCCCAGGTTCTCCTTCTTGATCCACACTATTTCTTTCCTGTTAATATATGACCCTGAGCTTCGAGAACGCCCTCTCAACGCTAGCACTGGACGCTGGCAGGCTGAGGAGATGACGCGCTGCCTGAGCCAAAATCGCCGAAAGAGACACGGTGCGACGTTTTGAAGCACAATACAACATGCAGAGCTTGCATCTAGTCAGTCTTCCTCACAGCGAGTTTGAAAACACGCTCGCCACGGCTCTGCGGTATGACTGGACGGTCAAAGTGACATTTTCCGGTTAAAACTGAATTTAAAAAAATGAATTCGACGAAATTTTATCGGTTTTTTTCGGTTTAAATCGAAACTGCCGAATTTAAAAACTGACCTTTTCCGGTTAAAACCGAATTTCCAAAAATGGATTCGGCGTACTTTTATCAGTTTTTATCGGTTTAAACCGAAAACTCCGAACCCTACTTATAACGTAACTGCTTATAGTGCAGGACCGGATATAACTTGGCTTTTTTGAACCACTGGTCCGCCTCCCAAACAACTTCATGTAATTACACACCACTTAAAATGCAGGCCGCAAAGGAAAATACCGGTTATAATGCGGTTTCTGGGACAGCCCGCCGACTGACCAGCGCAGCAAGCACGCTTTTCTCTGCGATACCAGATAATAACACAAGTGGCACTCGCGGGGGCAAGGATGTCAAGGACGTTGAGCGGAAGAAGTGAGGAGAAGCAAAGAGAGAGGCGAGAAACGAATGACAATGCAGCGAGATACAACACAGCGAGGCATGACACGTGCACGCTCAACTTCGAAAGTTCCAACGAGCCATTTAAGCATTTCACCCATTCGATTTCACCTCCTCGTTGAAGTCATGCAAACACCTCCTTTCTTACACAGCACGCAAAACAAAGGTTAGATAGCTGAATAGTTTCTAGTTTCGCTTTTTGCAGCTTGCTGGCTTGTTCTCATGTCTGATGTTTGGAATGCGTCAAGCATATCATACGTAAATCGACTGTCCATCGCTGATCTGTCCCCGTCTCCCAAGCCCAAGATGGCCAAGAAACAACAATCCCCGTTTCTCAAAACTAAACAGAGCATCGACAAAGATGTCAAAGGCGTGAAAAAATGAAAGCCGTTTACAATTCCCTGTAACGCCGGACTAGAGCGCAGCTCTTGAGGAGGAGGATGGAAGCGTACTGAGGGATAGGTGACGCCTTGAGGTCACGTGACCTCAGGGAGGGTCGTGTGACGTCAGGGGGGGGGTCACGTGACCTCGGGGGTCGCGTGACCTCGGGGGGGGGGTGTCGCGGGACCTCAGGGGGTATCGTGTGACCTCAGGGGGTATCGTGTGACCTCAGGGGGTATCGTGTGACCTCAGGGGGGGGTCGTGTGACCTCAGGGGGGGTCGTGTGACCTCAGGGGGGGTCGCGTGACCTCAGGGGGGTCGCGTGACCTCAGGGGGGTCGCGTGACCTCAGGGGGGGTCGCGTGACCTCAGGGGATATCGCGTGACCTCAGGGGGGGTCACGAGACCACGCGACCTCGACAGTTCACGTGACCACGTGACCTGGGGGTGTCACGTGACCTTGGAGGGGGGGGTCATGTGACCTCGCGGTTACGCCGACAACGACACCGACGACGCTCAAGCCGGAAATGGGCCTTTAAGAGCTGCGCTCTAAAAAGCTTCCGTCACAGCCAAGTACAACATTGCTGACACAACGGTTTCCACCGTCTGGAGAGCATGGAGCAGGTACGGAACCAGCTATAGCAAGGTTCTGCATCGCTGTCAAGAAAGAGGATTCGTGCATCAATGTATGAGGACGTCGACAAAGCCTTTTTTAGGTGCTTTCGCAAAGTGCGAGCCAAGAACGTCGCAGTGAGTGGCTCGACGCTACAAGCGAAGGATAGGTCCATTTGGACACTCGTTCAAACACAAAGGCGTCAACCCCTTCAAAGGATGGATCAAGAAATTCGGAGACTGCCACGGGATTAGCTGCAAAGTTATCTCAGGCAAAAGTGGGGATGTCAACGACACCAGAATTCAAGCGGTGACCGCTTGTCGGGGGCTGGGCGTTTCCTTGACCCTAGCTTTGTTAGGTGCGCGCGCCGCTCAGTTTCACAGTTGATCACTCCTGCAACTACGAACTTGCAGCAATCATGAGAGCTGCTTAGCTTGGCTTAACTCGGCCCGGCCGCTTGGCGGCAAAAGAAAATTGGCTCGGTGGCTAGCTGGGTTGGACACGGTTTTAGACTCACGGAGCCGAAAATTGATGGTGCGTTCATTACACGAGGGAAAAAAGAAGTCCAAATATTGATGCCCGTTGTCAGGGGTGTGTTCATTATGTGAGTGCATTCATTATACGAGTAAATACGATATATAGTCACAATGCCCGCAACATTCGTCAACAAAGGGTTAAAGTGAAATAGAGTATATAGTAGTCACAACGCCCAGAGTCAAATGACAGAGAGATGAAGCAGGTTTAAAAGACATGCCCCACCTGATGAAGACGTCTTCCATCGTGGTGACCGAGATCCCGAGACTCGCAATGCCGAGCGAATCCTTGTCTTGTTCGAGGGACCTCAGGAGGGGAATCACATCCGAGGCCGGAGGGAAACCGAGGTTGTAGACAACCTCGTGCCCAATGTCCGATGTCATGTGGCTGGACACGACTGTCCCCGTGATCCGTTGGGTCAAGGCCTCAAGGTCGCAGGGATGTGCCTTGGCTATCCGCATGCGGTACCCCGTTCCTAGGACAAAATGCCATATTTAGGATGCCAGTCCTGGACAACACCGAAGAGCTACAGAAAGGATTGACGAACTGGGTTCCTGGGAGCACAGGGATTCTGCACAGTGCTCTAATGGGTTCCCTAATTCCCAAAATTTCTGCTGCTGTCCCTGCCTCTAAAAACAAAGCGTTTTTTTTTTTTTATGGTTTAAGCTTTATTTTAGCAGATCCGGGTTACCTAATGATGCACAGGTTTGAGCCAAGCACTACCTAGCACACACGACTGTTTACATGGTCAGAGGGCTCCTTTACTGCCTTAATGCACCAATGCTTAGAGCGAGGAGGATTCCTTGGCTGACCATTGAGGGAAGGGAAGGGAAAGGGGGGCTCCTCGAGGCTTGAAACTTTAAGGGACCCTCAGCTAGAAGATGAATATCCGAGCGAAAATAACAAGCTCTTCAGTACCCATTGGTTACGAAATCGTCAGAGGCCTGTTGGTTTAGAAAGGAGACACGCTATGGTGAGATGTATAATCCGATGAGACAAAGGTGGGAAAGGTAATGGGCTTCAACGCAGCAAACATTTAGGACGTGAGCCAACCAGGTCGAAAAGCTCTCAGACGATTTGGTTGTGAGGAATGTTTGGCACTCCTGCCCACCAAGAAACCTCCTCTCAACATTAGTGAAAAAAAAGGTTAAGCAGCTTGCAAAGTATGGTACTCAAAATACACATACTAGAAGGAAAATAGGCATAGGGATGATCGAGAGAAATAAGAAGCTCGAGAAACTAACATCTAGGTCCCTATACTCAATCTCATCTGCTACTGCGCAGCCCCATCAAGAGGACGGGTGCAAAAGCCTGTCTCGCCAGAATGCAATGCTCGCACAAGACCCCACTCGCAAACTTGTGGATAATCCAAACTTTTCTGTACCAGTGTCGATGCACCAAAAAATACCATCCTGGTTGTTTTTGGGCAACGAAATATAAATGATTATTATTGCTATAATATTAATATTATTATCGCTTTCAAGCCACAGGCCTACCTACTACCTCGAACTGCTTTTTCACTGCAAACCAGACTGGTTCTATTTATTTATTTATTTGTACCAACGTCGCCCAGTGGCCATTAAAACAGGGGGGCACAGATATTATAAGAAAGCACGGAAATAACAGCAAATAATAAGCTATGAGATTGAAACAAGATAAACACTCAGAATGAAACATTGCAAACACATTACAATAACAAAATTTCTTAAAAAGATTAATTAATGAAATTCTTTAACATAATTAATTAATTAATTGATTGATTTAATTAAGCTTCACATCGAGAAGGAAGAGGCAGAAAGACATACCGAATTTCTTTTTCAGGAAGATGGGTGATCCGCAGCACTGCAGCTTCCCTCCGGCCACAAACGCGATTCTGTCCCCCAGCGCATCCGCCTCCTCCATGTAGTGCGTCGTCAAGAGGATCGTTTTCTCCCGCCTGAGCTCCTGGAGAAGCGTCCAGACCGCACGACGAGCTTGCGGATCCATCCCTGCCGTCGGCTCGTCCAAAATGAGGATCTGTACGTGACGAATTTGAGACGTTTTGCGCACCATTTTTCTTGCTTGAATACCACCACACCCTCTTTGTCTGAGACATGCTCCAGGCGCCATAGTGGAACCTCCCGGTTTGCTTCAAAAAGATCAGTCTCCTAGATGTATTTCCTCTTCTACAACTAGGCAAACTTTTATCTCACACTGCAGCTTTCTCGAAGGCGTGAAATTGACACACTGAACAAAACTATGACATGTCGTCGACCCTCATAAAAAAAATTAAAGAAACACTTTTCTTTCGCTTTGGCTAAAGGCCAGCTTAAAACACCAAAATCAATCCCTGACATCAATAAACATTTTGTCACACGACCACATACGCTGCTGTAGCCCTCTACTCTTTCAACTTTGGCAGAGAGAACGTTTGAGCCCTCGCCTCTTCTCTCACCTTTCCTCCAACGTTCGCTCTTCTAAAGTGGAAAGAGTGAAGTGCTTTGTGAGAAGAGCTTCTCCTGTTCTTCCTAACGCGCATTGGGGTATAGAAAAAATCGAGGCCGCGCGATACGTCTCGTCTAGGGACAGCGGGCCACTTCGGCAACGCTTTTGTAGCACAGCGTAGAAAATATTGCGCCAAAAGGAGGCGGGTGGCGTTACCTTGGAACCTCCGATCATGGAGTTCGCCAGGGAGAGCTTCCGCTTCATGCCTCCAGAAAGGCCCTTGGCGAGCGTCCGTCGCTTGTCGGACAGCTCGAGATTTGACAGGATTGTGTCAATGTGCTCCTTCCAGGCAATTTCGGGACTGCTCTTGAGCTGTTTCGAGAGCCAAAGCGTACACAAGTCAACACGGTACACTCCTCATTGCAGCAACCTGACTCCAAAACTTTTGTTCCAATCTCCGTGCATCGCTCGAGATGTGTCGAAATGCTCTCGCTTTTCACCGTCCAAACCTGTGCAGGCTGGAGTCACTGTATATGGTGGATTTAGTGGCTAGAGTAACGTCACGCTTCTCCCCGTTTCTCAAACGGTACCATAAAAACCACTTGAGCTGGCTCAGTGTTCGTGACAAACTAACAGCAAGGACTACCAAGTCTTTCCGAAGAAGGAAGTTTGCGACAGACTACATTTTCAAACTACTTCGCCGTCCAAGTTCCCCAATTCCTGCCCATATTCGCATCCCTGCACAATGGTCCTAGGCTTAAATCATTGTCTCAAGTACATGAAGCGATCACACTTATAAAAGCCACTGGCTATCTCGTTGCCACAATGATTTCCAAGAACAAAGTGGAGATTACCATTACAGCTTCTAGTGTCGCGTGCAGAGTACCTTTGCCTAGCCCCGCTACAATGGCTGTAAAAGATGCCATACACAAAGGTACTGGCGCAAGCCATCTGCGTCGAAAACCACAACAGAATGGCACTTGATAGATGGTACAAAAATAAAAAGTAGGATATGGAAAGAACATAAATAATATGGAGGATGAAAACAAGTGGAAGAACTGAACAGGAGAAGCGTTCGGTTCTTCTGCTTGTACTCGTCCTTTGCACCATTCGTGCTCTGACTATGTTCAACCAACTCGCCTAACAGCTCATTTTGGTACAGGATTTAAAAGGCTGCACACAGCAGCGAAACCGAAAGTTCCACCCATGTAGTAGGCGAATGCCGTAGAACACGGACACAAAAGAAATATTTGCATGGGAACAGAAAAGCGTTTGCACACCTGGTTTACAAGATCAACAAGGCTCTACTCACACTGTAAAAGAAGTAGAGGTGCTCTTCTACTGTCATCTCGTCAAAGAGGACATTGTGCTGAGGACACAGGCCGAAGTTTTCGCGGGCTTTCTTTGTCTGAGTCAGGATGTTGTAGCCCTTGATCTTAACCCGTCCCTCCGTTGGTGGAAACAGGCCTGAGACACATCATGGAAGTCATAAAGTTTAAAGCAATCCCTGTACCACAGAGAAGTGTGGCGACCTTTGGCTGCAACCATATCTCATAGTTTCAATCACGAAGAGACGTGTTACTAAAACAGAAATAAGCAAATGGTATGAGCTAATAGAAAAAAAATTTTTTTTTAATGTTTACTACCTAATGAATGGCAGGTAACTGTTGCCTCTCTAATTCATTGAATAATGTTTAACAAAGCAATCATGTGCAATGCACAACTACTACAGTCCAATACAATCCACAGTACAATAAATAATTTAACAAAATTTTAGAGCCCTTCCACTTCACGTGAAGATGGAGGACCAGCGAAGCTGTTATTTTTACGACATCTAGGACGATGCCTAGAGGATGAAGTCTAGGATGACCTCAAAGATGACTTCTAGGACGACCTGAAGGAGACGTCTAGAGGACGACCTCTCGTACAACCTCAAGGACTACTTCTAGGACAGCCTCGAGGACGATGTCCAGGACAACCTCAAGGACAACTTCTAGGATGACCTCAAGGACAACTTCTAGGATGACCTCAAGGACAACTTCTAGGACGATTTTGAGGATAACTTCTTGAGTGAAGAGTGGAAAGGCTGGAAAGGTTGCCGCCATCTATGAGCAACTGCAGAAACCAGACAACAGGCAAGCCGGTTGTCTGGTTGCCCCTGTTGCTCATAGATGGCGGTAGCTATCTGGAGTTTTGTGTCAACGTTTGTTTATTCGTGGACATGATACTGGGTAAACTAGCCCTTGAGGTCGTCCTAGACGTCGTCCTCGAGGTAGTCTAGGGCTCATTTCATGGCTCCTCCTGTAAGCTTTGTTTATGAGTAAACATTAAATTGTCTTCACGAGTAAATATTAGGTTTACCAAAGAGCACATGTAAGCAGTCGAAGCAGATCACTATCATACAAAACAGGTTCAAAGTCCCGAGCTCACCAGTGATCATGTTCATGGTTGTCGTCTTCCCAGCGCCGTTATGGCCAAGCAGGACGGTGATTTGCCCGTCGTAGATCTTGAGGGAAAGGTTGTCAACTGCCTTCTTGTTGGTGCCACGGAACATCTGTGGGAACAGCAATAAGCACGGAGGTTAGAAAAAATACTTGGTTCCTCGTTGTGTCCTGCCTATGACAATGGCCGAGACAATACACACTGCCACAGACAGGTATGCTGCCATGTTTAAACTTGGCAGATTTACGTCATGCTAAATTTAGCGGATGGTGTTCACGTGACGCTGTGACATCACATGATCCTGCGACATGATGTCACGGTGTCCTGATAATTCTAGTGGAAGAACTTTCCCACTTAATTTAGGGGAAAGATTCATCTGCTAGATTAAGCAGGAAAATTGTGACATCGTCCAACGTGACATCACAATACAGAGCGACGTTCCTACCACACAATACTGCGATTCCCGGCTAAATTTAGCATAAAAATTTCCCACTAAACGTAGCAGACAAGTTCCCCGCCAAATTTGGCGGGCCTTGACGTACACGAAACCCATGCTTGATCTGCCGCAAAACTTCGCAAACAACAGCTGTTTCCCGAAAAAGAACGACTGACTAAAGAGGCCGGATACTGCGTTGCTTTTATGCTAAGAAACACCCGTGGTTCTCCCCATATACGACGATGCCACACACATATCGAGCAAGGACGGAACACGATGGTCGTACCTTGGTGACGTGCGACAACGAAATGGTGGTCTCAACGTTGTGCGGAGGCGCCTCAAAGACGTCGGGCGAAGTGTCGTCCACAGCTTCCATATCGCTGCCGCTGTCGTAGTCGGTAGACGAGTACCAATATGATTTCTGAAATCACAAGCAGAAACGGCGGCCCCCCCAACCCCAATGAAATGAGCATGTTCGATGATGACCACTGAGCAGCGATTTTAGCTTTGAAGATAAGTCGGTACAAATAATGGACAGTCGTAAAAAGGAGCAAACCCAACGTGAAACGACTTGCAATTTTAGAAGTGTTGAGAGCAAGGTGTTGGCCTCTTTTGTCGACCATCTTGATTACGGATCAAAACTTCATTGATTTACTTTGGTTGTAGGGAAGGAGTGTGTTGGAAAGGTGTTTGAATATACGTTAAAATTGGTGGCTCCTAATTGTTTGTCTAGAAAAGCACTGCCCTTTAATAAAGACATATTTTGCATATTAGAACAAGTATAAGGGCAATGTCTGTTTTAAAGGGATACTACAACGAAATTTCGGCGATCATTTTTTGGTCTGTATGTGTTCAAAGGAGCAGTATTACATCGAGCATACCAATATCTTGTCAAAAAAGTCTCGAAAAGGAATTTTAAAACGAATTAAACGATTAACAAAGAGCACCTGGTGGATGTCGCTAACGCCTCGTTTGTGATGCTCGTCTAGAAACCTTGACAGCTAGTGACGGAGGTTGTCTCGCCTCTGGCCAGGAAGAGAGAAAAGAGGGGAAGGAGGAACTCCCCTCTTCCCGAGAATGCCTTTTGTGTGTCGCAGAAGTTGCTATTGTCCCCCTACAAGATTATAGAAGATTAACCCGTCACTCAAAATTCGCACAAAAGCAGCCGCTTCGGTGGCTGGAACGACTAGGCCATCATTCTCGACGTCAGCCTTGCCTAGCTTTGCTCGTCCCGAGACGAACTACGTCACGATTGCGTTAGATGTCACGCGGTCTTCGCTCGACTTCTCCGAGCACTTGCCAGAGTAGGCCGTTTATAACGAAAAATACAGCCACCAGGCTCAAAATACAAACGTGCAATTGTCTTTTATGGATATTGTGGATTATATTCAACCTATTTTTGAACACGACGGGAATATTTCAAATTTCGTTGAAGTATCCCTTTCACAAAAATAAGGGGTCTACCACTTAACATTGTACAAAAAACTTTGTTTAAACTCCTGTAAAGTGTGAAACAGCATGAACACATGTGCCTCAGTTTTTCTCACTTTTCCATCGCGACTAGAGAGCTGTCGTCTAAAATACATGCCTAAAGAAATGTGTTTATGCGGGCTCAGGCGGTAAAATTCGCTATTCAACAGATAATTCCATAAATAAAAATCAGTAAAACCACAGACATGGTGTTTGTGGTGAATGTGTTGTGCACATACCAAATACACCCTTTCATTGTCCCAAGCAGGGTCAGCTTGAAGCTGGCCTTGACCGAAGAGGAATGAAGCGATACAAAACAGCACAGATATTTGCATACATAAAACAAAGAAGCCGGTAACAAAACAAAGATTGCTCATTGTAGTGCCACGTAAAATCCCATAAGGACACCTTCTCCCAAGAGATCACCCATCCCGTTTTTATGGCTAAATATCTGTAACATAAAAATTCCAAAACATTGCCCCCCCCCCCCCAACGCGCATCACCGGCGCGCGATCTGCGGTACCGGTACGTCACAGAAGCGAGTTCATAACGGGTTCCCGCGTTTTTGTCTGCGATCTGGGCACGTGATATCAGTTCCCGTAAGACGCAAAATGTTCCTGCATGTATATTGAAACGTGAAATGCGAATCTGCTGCGTTCGCGATTTGTGGTTTCCGTTCCCAAGTTTGTGGCGTATTCGTGTTTGTGTCCGTGATCTGCGCGCGCGATATCGATTCTTAGCTGTAATGCACGCGAGTTGTTCCAGCCTGTATATTGCATTGTGAAATGCGACTCTGCTGTGTCTGCAATCTGCGGTATCTGTTTCCATGACAGTCGAGTTTGTAGCGTATTCCCGCGTTTTTGTAGCGCGATATCGGTTTCCGTGACAGGCAAGATTGTAGTGGGTTTCTGCGCGTTTTTTCCACCATAAAACTTGAATCTGCCGCGTCCATGGTCTGCGGTACACTTCCCCGTGAGATATGAGTTCCCGGCGGGTTCCTGCGAGTCCCTCGCACCGTGAAACGCGAATCTGCTGCGTCGGCCACTTGCGGTATTCTTCCCCGTGACACAGGATTTTGTAGTGAATTCCCACATGGTTATCACATCGTAAAACAGAAATTTGCCGTGTCCGCGATCTGCGGTATCAGTTCCCGCGTCACAGGGTTTGCAGCAAGTGCCCAAGAGCTTAGCATTAATTTTTGATAAAGTTTTGGTGTGGCATCCCCCAAGATAGCCCACCCCATGTTTTTCACCATTTATCTCTTCATTTTGGGTGGGCATACTTATGGGATTTTATGGTACGTGTGGCAGCAGAGAAAAGCAAAACAATGCATGCAATGAATAAGCACAAACAGCAGCCAAATGATGCACTTAGTAGTAAACAAACATCTCAAAAAGTTTATCAAAATTTCAGGTAGTAATAAAAATGTGAAGACATAGAGATAAGAAAACATGCTCAATCAGGCTGAGGTCATGCGACAATTACTGTAGTCGGAGACATATGTCACAGCAGCCACAAGTCAAAGCAGTCAACAGGTCTATGGAAATTTGTAAATATGTTGAACACAGTTTTGAACATTAATCTAAAACTGTAAAACATTTTTTTCCGATTCATTTTAGACATCAGACTGCGGTCGCACAAAAAGGCAAGGGAAGATTGCACAAAGCCCACGTATGTTGCACATAACACAAAAAAAAAATTAAATAAATAAATATAGTAAATATATGTTGTTAAAACTGCTTTGTATCTTTAACCGGTTCTCATTTGTATGTAGAGTGCATAGTTTTTAGTTCCTGACGAGTAGCCATAGACTAGCTCAGCTCATGGGTCTGTCGCATTGTTCACAATTAAGTCTCTTGCCTTACAAAAGTCAAGTGATAACAGAAATTATTTCTATTGTTCTATAGATAAAAGAAGTCGCGTGGGGGCCAAAACAGGTGGCACATGGCAAATCTGATCACACTGCATGATTTGTCTCTAAGTAACTTGCATGCTAGAAATAGCATAATACGTATATCCTGAACACTAAAAATCAAGTGATAGAGTACAACCATTCCTAGGACACAAGCTGGTCTATCCTCAAAATGGTGGATACTTGGGCTAGTTGGTGGTTGCTATACATAATTAAACAGCGCACAAGGAGAGGGACAGAAAAGGAAGACAGAACAGGCAAGCGCTGACTCGCAACTGACGATTTACTATGAAAAGGAGAAGGAAGAAAACTACACACATGAACATATATCGGAAAAGAGAAAGATGTGAAAAAGCTAATAAATTAAATAAAATTACACCTAAAATAATTGTAGCTGAAAAGGAAAACATAATAAAATGAAAATCAATCTCTCAAAGTCCTAGGCATGTCCAGTGCCGGCACTCCGAAGCCTTGACCATACACCTATTTGTGCGCAGCTGCCCCCATAAACTCATACTCGCTGTCTTGTAGTGTTAATGATGGCTGGCTCACACATTTGGATTCGAGCTTTCTTATCCAAAAGGCTTCCACTATTTCTCTTGTTGTTTTTTCTTTATGGGAAGCTAGAACAGTTGTTGCACAAAAATCTGGATCACATCCACAGGTTCTGCAGTGGATGGCTAGGTGGCTTCCAGTGGTGGTTTGAAGAGACTGTTTATGTTCCCTCAAGCGGTCGTTGAGGCAACGCCCAGTCTGTCCGACATAGGTTTTCCCGCAGGACAGAGGAAGATGGTAAACCACTTGTAGAATGCAAGACACAAAGTGCACCTTGTGGTTTTTCATGCAGCAAGCCCTGCTGTCATTGTTCTTGTCCACAAGCATGCAAATTCTACCCAGTTTGTTTGGGGCTGAAAACACCATGGGCACGTTGTATCTATTGGCAACATTTTTTAAGTTGTGCGACGTCTTGTGGATGTATGGTATAACTAGTGGTCGGATATTGGTAAGGTCTTTGCTCTTTTTTCTTTTGGTCGATCCTTTACAGGTTTGTATCAGAGTGCCCGCAACTTCACTTAACATGGCTGATGGAAAGCCGGATCTGGAGAGTTTGTTTACTTGAGTGCTGAAACTCTTTTCGATGGTGTGGTGACAGGATTTTTTCAAAGCTGAATACATGCACGAACTGGCTATCCCTCTTTTTATTAATTTTGAATGGGCAGATTGGTAATTAAGAATTTCTTTTTTGGAGCGTGGTAGGTAGGACCAACAAATGTGGTGATCTGAGATTTTTATAGATAGGTCCAGGAACTGCAGCACATTTAGAATAGGTTGTTCATACGTAAAACTCAGACCTTTACCGCTTCTGGAGAAAACACTCAGGATTGTATCTATTAAGTCTTCGGTTTGTTCTTCTTGGAGGATAATAAGAAAGTCATCAACGTACCTGAAGACTTTTATAATAGACATGGTGCTCAAAAGCGGTGCGAGGATCATGTCTACGCCTCCCAGAAAGATGTCGCTTAAGATGGGAGCAACACATGACCCAATGCACACTCCAGACCGCTGTAGGTATGAAGAATCTTGCCATTTTACAAACAAGGCTTTCAGATAAAAGTCTAGTAGCTCCATGAAGCTTTCCGTTGAAGTACCACTCGAATTCTGAAACTTGATTTCTCCTGATTGTTCAATAGTTGATTTGACTGAAGCCAGGAGAGCATCCTGTGGAATGGAGTAATACAGGTCCACCACATCTACGCTGAAGGCTCCTCTCTTCTGATTGGTGTCACTCTTCAAAAAATCAATTACCTCCTCGGAGTTGTGTATGAGGAACGGGTCAACTATGTTGAGGCTAGAGAGGTGAGTCTGGAGATAGAGGGCGATCTGTTTCTGCCAAGTACCCCTTTCTGATACAATGGCCCTGAAGGGACATGCATCTTTGTGGGTTTTTGCACTAAAAAATATATCCAGGTGCAAGCCCTCAGCTTTCTTTATTTTTACCGCCAGCTGATTGAGACTTAGCTTTTGACAGGTGGCATATGCTCTTTCCTTGATCTTTTTCAGTACTATGTCTACAGGCTTGAAATTTTTCATTACAGCAGCGTTAGCCTTTTCATTGTACATACCCTCGGGCATGACGACAAAGCCTCCTTCTTTATCTGAGAGCAGAAGTTTCTGGGAGTTTTGCCCTAAATATCTGACCACGGGTCTGACTTGAATGGGCTGTCTTCCTTTCTTGATGGAGCTTGTGATGACGTTCACACATTCTGAGATGCATCGGGGACGATCTGCTTCTGGAACTTTGAAGGCTACCTTCCTTGCCAAGGTTAGTAAAGCAGGTGGCTGTAAGGTGGGTTCCACGGAAAATTTAGGGCCTAGGTCTAAAGTCTTCCTTACAGGAGAAGGAATACTAACGTCGCCCAAGATGGTTTTTGTCCCTTTGACGGCAGTCAAGTTTCTCTTTTTGCAGAGCAGTTGGGGAAGAATCCCCCGCCAGAGAAATTCAGCAACTTGTCTCTCCGAATTGCTCATGTTGTAGAACAGCCTTCGTTGTTGGTTCTCGGTGCCTCCATGAGCAGCACAAGCCACTCTAAGGCATTCCTTGAAATACCTTTCTTGCCGCCAGTACTCGGAGCGAAGAATCCGACACAGTCTTCTTGCATGGCCTGCTGACGGTTGTAGCATACCGCACAATCCATGGAGTTCCACTGGACAGAGGCCCTTCTTGATGTGCCAGGAGGCCACTCTGGCACTAAACATGCACTGGGCCGCGAGGTTGACCAGATGAAAAATGTTACTGAAAGGGGCATATTTACATGTGAGAGGAGGATAGAGGCCCGATGTACTAGAAATGAACTTCAAAATGGTGGATACTTGGGCTAGTTGGTGGTTGCTATACATAATTAAACAGCGCACAAGGAGAGGGACAGAAAAGGAAGACAGAACAGGCAAGAACAGCTACAATTATTTTAGGTGTAATTTTATTTAATTTATTAGCTTTTTCACATCTTTCTCTTTTCCGATATATGTTCATGTGTGTAGTTTTCTTCCTTCTCCTTTTCATAGTAAATCGTCAGTTGCGAGTCAGCGCTTGCCTGTTCTGTCTTCCTTTTCTGTCCCTCTCCTTGTGCGCTGTTTAATTATGTATAGCAACCACCAACTAGCCCAAGTATCCACCATTTTGAAGTTCATTTCTAGTACATCGGGCCTCTATCCTCCTCTCACATGTAAATATGCCCCTTTCAGTAACATTTTTCATCTGGTCAACCTCGCGGCCCAGTGCATGTTTAGTGCCAGAGTGGCCTCCTGGCACATCAAGAAGGGCCTCTGTCCAGTGGAACTCCATGGATTGTGCGGTATGCTACAACCGTCAGCAGGCCATGCAAGAAGACTGTGTCGGATTCTTCGCTCCGAGTACTGGCGGCAAGAAAGGTATTTCAAGGAATGCCTTAGAGTGGCTTGTGCTGCTCGTGGAGGCACCGAGAACCAACAACGAAGGCTGTTCTACAACATGAGCAATTCGGAGAGACAAGTTGCTGAATTTCTCTGGCGGGGGATTCTTCCCCAACTGCTCTGCAAAAAGAGAAACTTGACTGCCGTCAAAGGGACAAAAACCATCTTGGGCGACGTTAGTATTCCTTCTCCTGTAAGGAAGACTTTAGACCTAGGCCCTAAATTTTCCGTGGAACCCACCTTACAGCCACCTGCTTTACTAACCTTGGCAAGGAAGGTAGCCTTCAAAGTTCCAGAAGCAGATCGTCCCCGATGCATCTCAGAATGTGTGAACGTCATCACAAGCTCCATCAAGAAAGGAAGACAGCCCATTCAAGTCAGACCCGTGGTCAGATATTTAGGGCAAAACTCCCAGAAACTTCTGCTCTCAGATAAAGAAGGAGGCTTTGTCGTCATGCCCGAGGGTATGTACAATGAAAAGGCTAACGCTGCTGTAATGAAAAATTTCAAGCCTGTAGACATAGTACTGAAAAAGATCAAGGAAAGAGCATATGCCACCTGTCAAAAGCTAAGTCTCAATCAGCTGGCGGTAAAAATAAAGAAAGCTGAGGGCTTGCACCTGGATATATTTTTTAGTGCAAAAACCCACAA
This sequence comes from Ixodes scapularis, assembly GCF_016920785.2. Classification (NCBI taxonomy): domain Eukaryota; kingdom Metazoa; phylum Arthropoda; class Arachnida; order Ixodida; family Ixodidae; genus Ixodes; species Ixodes scapularis. Next base: position 127,841,630 of record NW_024609879.1, on the reverse strand, counting down.
AGATGCATGTCCCTTCAGGGCCATTGTATCAGAAAGGGGTACTTGGCAGAAACAGATCGCCCTCTATCTCCAGACTCACCTCTCTAGCCTCAACATAGTTGACCCGTTCCTCATACACAACTCCGAGGAGGTAATTGATTTTTTGAAGAGTGACACCAATCAGAAGAGAGGAGCCTTCAGCGTAGATGTGGTGGACCTGTATTACTCCATTCCACAGGATGCTCTCCTGGCTTCAGTCAAATCAACTATTGAACAATCAGGAGAAATCAAGTTTCAGAATTCGAGTGGTACTTCAACGGAAAGCTTCATGGAGCTACTAGACTTTTATCTGAAAGCCTTGTTTGTAAAATGGCAAGATTCTTCATACCTACAGCGGTCTGGAGTGTGCATTGGGTCATGTGTTGCTCCCATCTTAAGCGACATCTTTCTGGGAGGCGTAGACATGATCCTCGCACCGCTTTTGAGCACCATGTCTATTATAAAAGTCTTCAGGTACGTTGATGACTTTCTTATTATCCTCCAAGAAGAACAAACCGAAGACTTAATAGATACAATCCTGAGTGTTTTCTCCAGAAGCGGTAAAGGTCTGAGTTTTACGTATGAACAACCTATTCTAAATGTGCTGCAGTTCCTGGACCTATCTATAAAAATCTCAGATCACCACATTTGTTGGTCCTACCTACCACGCTCCAAAAAAGAAATTCTTAATTACCAATCTGCCCATTCAAAATTAATAAAAAGAGGGATAGCCAGTTCGTGCATGTATTCAGCTTTGAAAAAATCCTGTCACCACACCATCGAAAAGAGTTTCAGCACTCAAGTAAACAAACTCTCCAGATCCGGCTTTCCATCAGCCATGTTAAGTGAAGTTGCGGGCACTCTGATACAAACCTGTAAAGGATCGACCAAAAGAAAAAAGAGCAAAGACCTTACCAATATCCGACCACTAGTTATACCATACATCCACAAGACGTCGCACAACTTAAAAAATGTTGCCAATAGATACAACGTGCCCATGGTGTTTTCAGCCCCAAACAAACTGGGTAGAATTTGCATGCTTGTGGACAAGAACAATGACAGCAGGGCTTGCTGCATGAAAAACCACAAGGTGCACTTTGTGTCTTGCATTCTACAAGTGGTTTACCATCTTCCTCTGTCCTGCGGGAAAACCTATGTCGGACAGACTGGGCGTTGCCTCAACGACCGCTTGAGGGAACATAAACAGTCTCTTCAAACCACCACTGGAAGCCACCTAGCCATCCACTGCAGAACCTGTGGATGTGATCCAGATTTTTGTGCAACAACTGTTCTAGCTTCCCATAAAGAAAAAACAACAAGAGAAATAGTGGAAGCCTTTTGGATAAGAAAGCTCGAATCCAAATGTGTGAGCCAGCCATCATTAACACTACAAGACAGCGAGTATGAGTTTATGGGGGCAGCTGCGCACAAATAGGTGTATGGTCAAGGCTTCGGAGTGCCGGCACTGGACATGCCTAGGACTTTGAGAGATTGATTTTCATTTTATTATGTTTTCCTTTTCAGCTACAATTATTTTAGGTGTAATTTTATTTAATTTATTAGCTTTTTCACATCTTTCTCTTTTCCGATATATGTTCATGTGTGTAGTTTTCTTCCTTCTCCTTTTCATAGTAAATCGTCAGTTGCGAGTCAGCGCTTGCCTGTTCTGTCTTCCTTTTCTGTCCCTCTCCTTGTGCGCTGTTTAATTATGTATGGTCTATCCTGCCTCAATGTTAAAAGAAGAGCTACCGTAAAATACCGAGCAAGTGCTCACCTGTACGTTAGAGGTAAGCACGCGAGAATGGGGATGGCTGCTGGTTAGAACGGAGAGTCGAAAATCAGAAGGGGCATATGGTAGGGTAGGACCTTGCTTGATCCGACAGATCCGTAAAGGATCTGTCGTAACACCTTATGTTCAGAGCAGCTGCTCCAATATTGTAAAGCCCGCCTTGCGTTGGCTCTTTTGCATCAAGCTTCACTGCTTTGGGATAGCACACGCGAAGCAGCTGGTGTGGGGGAGCACCTCGGTTAGCTTGGTGGGTATTTGGACATGTCCCTTGCTTATATTTCAAATAGATAGGTGCAAATAGTGGACTTTGAATTCGAAGCGAATCCAAAGCGAATAGTGGTCTTGGCCAAATATTTTCTACTTGAATATTGAACAGTTTCTCCAAGCCTTTCACTACTGTTTTACCACACTTACACGAAAACCAGCTAGACTCATCAAGCTTTTAGTTGTCCATTCGTATGCGACGGTGGCCTCAGAAATTCCAATGCCTATTTGGTATGGCAAGTAAATGACGCATTCCACAAGTAATGACGCATTCCACACAAAGCCAGATACCCAGCTATACCAAATCAGAGATTTATGAATCTTATGGCTATATAAAAATTTTCTTTCTTTCATCCCCCCCCCCCAAAAAAAAATAGAAAGACGATTACTAATGTATAATGCAGGATGTCGGGGCATCTGCACCTAGCAAGAACTCTTGCATAATATATTAATTTTGAAAATTTTACTGGTATGTAGATATTAACAGTAACAGAGTTTCTAGTTCTCTTTAAATACACTATGTGTGTGCGTGTACCATCCCACTTTGAAAGTGTGTTTTCTCTGAAGTGAAAGGCTGTAATATGTGTACTTTTCTATATATTGATCGCAACAGGTTAGCCTGGTTGAGCACGCTTCTTACCAAACACCGGTGCACTGCAGAGAAGCAACACCCACGAAAGTGAGCTCTGCAAATGTTGCTTCCCTGCAACATAACAATGCTTGGTAATACCCGATTCACACGACGGACCCAATTGTGATTCTCATCCACGGACCATGTACCATGTGAACGTCACGTCACCGATTCCTGCAATCCACTCCTTGTCTGTGAACACGCAGACTGACAAAGTCGAGCGCCTTTTCACTCGCGGATTTTGGCGGGAGATTGACTTGGAAAGTGTTTAGTCTGGCAACGGTACAATGCTTTCTTGGTTTTTATTTTCAGGCGATTAAAACAAAAATGGCACATCGTTGTGTTTTGTGCATTTGCTGGTTCATTTTGTCACGCAATTCTTGGTTTCACGCATGAAACTACAGAAACTTAGTCTGGCTGTTGCGACGCAGGCTCCGGTATTCCTTTGGGTCAATGTCAAGAGGCTTCTGTCAAAACTTGTCTAGCACGCCACGGTAATTCTTGCAGGTCCAATCAGCCATTTACAGAGCAAGGCCTTTCTCATGGCTGTGCTGTACTGCAGTGCTGTGCACAAGTGCAAAGTGCGTGAAGGAATCTCCAAACGCCCCTCTGCGTGCTCAGAACTTCGTCGCTTTTACATCGAAGCCTTCTCGGGCAGGACCATGCCTGTATCGCTGTTGGGCCTTGGGTTAGTAAAGCTAGTGGTGCTTCGCACAAAGCCTATCACGGTGTTCTGTCTCGCACTGTACGTAAACAGCGGCGTACAATTCTGCATTGCGGTAGCAAACATATATTTCACTCTTAGACAACAGCGCCACGGTGCGATGTTTCTGTTTCGCGGCGCTGTTGGGTGGCGACCAGGTTCGGTCCATCCTCGCCGGCGTCTGCTCATCATGTCCCTCGTGTAAATGCGCTTCGGAGATGGACGAACAGCGGACATGTCGTCATGTGATCAATCCGTCCGCGGATCAGTTCGTCGTGTGAATCCGACATAAGGAGCGCGATAAACACTCAGAAAAATACGAACATCGCAGTTCATCTTGAAGCGAGCGTCGAATAGCATATTATTCGAAACTACTATTCAAAAATTCGAATATTCGCACAATCCAAGTTTCAAACGTTTCAGAAATAGGGGTTGGGCACTCAACACGACGTGGGCGCGTGCTCGGTATTTTATGGCGTGCCGCGTCGACTCATCCCGAGACCTCCACCGTCCACCCCGTTGGGCAAAAATCTACCGGTAAGTTTGAGCTGGGAGCATCTACAGAGAGACAGCTTACCTGGCAGCGGTTCTGCCCTAGCAAGCTCCAGAGAGAGTCGCTGACGAAGCCATTCCAAAAAGCCGGCTGCCGGAAATGGCGCTTCTTTCTCCTGGCTAATTTGGTGGGTTTTTCGTCGCCCTGCTGCAGGACGCATTGGCCCCCATTCAGCATGAGCACTGTCACATAGCCTACACTCTGTTGCAGGTTAAGCGGCACAAGCTCCTCCCTCAAAGCTCTCCACTCTTTCCACTTCAGCAAAAAGTGAATGTCGGAGAAGATGTGAGAGAGGGGGCAAGTTCACTCGCCTCCTCACTTGTGTCACTTAACCTGCAACGGAGCGCAGTTGTACTGCTCGCGGTGCAGTTGCCATGGGTTAAAATTGGTTACAATATTTACATGAGTTCAGAATCATGCCTTTTAAGCAGAACTAAGCTCGAACTTTGCCTCGGTCTTGCCTGAAAATGGAGCAGCGTGTAGGAGCGACCAGAGAAATCGATAGAATCAGTGTATTCAGCGAGGCTATTGCAGAGGCAAGTATTTGGCGACTGATTCAGCAGCTCCAATGACATTATAAGTGTATGTGTGATTTCTTCGTTTTTTAATTCTTTTTTTTTCCCCTGAACTGTTGTTTTGAGGAATAACCTTCCTGATCTCATTGTCACCAAAGCTCCCCCCAAACATTTTCTGGCTCCTTTTTGAAGTCATTTAGGTGTTGTATGATTTGTGTTTGATCGATTTTTGATTTTTGCTTTTGGTGTTTACGAGTAATTTGATTGATTACTGTTTAATATGTGCTTTTGCTTCAATTGACTTGGTTGAGCGTTCATTGTTTAATGCTTCTGCTTTTGTGATTCTGCTGTCATTTTTATTTTAGCTTTTTTTCTCTTAAAATGTTTGCCTTTTCCCCCTTATGTATTTTACTTCTCAAAGGACCTTGAAAGGGCCGCCAACAACCCCAAGATCGATACTTTTTTTCCTCGTCTCAATTGCTTCAAAAGCGCATATCAAAAAAAATAAATAAAACTTGCCAAACTCGTGTTGTTGCACTGTCTACCCCACATACCGTAAAATACCGGGCATGCACCCACATCACAATGAACACCCACCCACTACTTTTGCAATGTTTGAAAGCTAAAAAAAAGACATGTGAAGCGTCCGATCCAGACTTCCGAGCCCACCTAGCCGATCGAGATGGTCTTTCGTGTCCGCCGCTTCCCCGAGCGCACCAGCGCAAAGTGGCAAAGCTAACTTCATCAGTGCCCCTTCTGCACATTTGCTCTTGAGCTTAGCAAGTGCCCATTCCCCAATTCTTTGAGATTATCTCTAAGCTTCGGGAGGGCACTTTCTCGGTATTTTACGGTAACATGGCTATACCACGGAAAAACCGATGTGCTAAAAAGAAAACAGCGCCGCGTTCATTTTGCTACAATACCAGATGGACAATGGGAAAGTTAACCTACTGGCACGTCATGGCATCAATTCAGGTGATTGTGATCAGCAAGTAGAAATTATTAAGAGCTTCTCGTTTCCAATTGACCGGACTTAATTAGAGGAATATGGTCGCATTATACTTGAGTTTGTTTGGTAATCACTCCATCTGATGCTTAGATATTATGTAAAAAAGGTGTATACCTTTTTATATAATACATAAGGTGCTGTTATATTCGTGTATACCTTCTGTTAGTCTTGCTTATTTGAAAATTCTTCATAAATCATCAGCAGGTATCTGACAGCTTAAAATTTTAAAAAACTAAAGTTGCCTGTAATTTTGCAAAAGAAGAAACTGAAAATGCTTTATAATATAGTGCATTCATCCCTATACTGTCTTAAATTAGGACCTTGTTTAGGGAGCTATTATTGGTAAAAACTGAAATAGGAAGAACCAAACATGTTAATATTAGAAAAATCTTAGTTTCTCGAAAAATCAGATTCACCACCGTTAATAACACGTCTTAAAAAAAGTTTTATGCTAATTTAAAGTCATATTAAGGAAGGTTTCCTTTGAATGTTTTCTATAATATTTTTTGTAAAGTGACTCTGAAGTAATGGCATTACTTCAGCAAAGTAACTGTAACTGTAACTCTAGCAGGGTTACTTTTTGACCCTGAGTAACTGTAACTGTGACACTGTTATATTTTAGCAGTAACGTGCCCATGAATCGCCATAAGCATTTTGGTATGGCATACATAGCAAGTGCTATAATGTTTTATAGGTCATAGCATGCTATGTATGCTGTGTGTGCCTAAACAAAAGTGGATGCGTTATCAGTTCAAAAAGCCGTAACATAGTCTGCCACTTGACATAAAGCCACAAAAAAAGGTCATGTTACAGCTCATGTTTAAGCCATTTTGCTAGTTATGGATTAGACTTAGCTCTGATATTTAGTAACCTATCGTCATAGTGCATGAATTATAGTCTGCACAAGCAGGAGCACATACAAACACCTGATCATGCAAACTCACAAGCAAACTACAACATATGTCGTGCATGCTGCCCACATGACTTAATGCACACAAGATGCACACAAGCAAGAACATGAATGCCATCATGCAAACATGACAATGATGACAGGGGTGGAACACTACACTGGCTTGAAACTTGTCTGTGTACAACACACAACTGAAGAAAGTATCAATGATTCATTTCCACTTATGGCAGAGGTTCTTAAACTGGATCGACCCAAAAGAGTTCCTTGAGTACTAAAGCTCAGTCTCTCTTACCCTACCTTTAGCTAAATTACGCTTACAGTGAACTTAGTCATAAAATACCAATGGAAACAACTTTCTTCACATGTAGCTGTTCGGAACCAGCCCATGTCTGCTTCCCATTTAAATAAAACAGCAGCAACATTGGCTATTGTAGCTTCAATTTTGAAGTGACCAACAGATACTGGTCAACTCTTTCAGCCTATAAGGCACCATAACTGAACAAAAATGAATTCTTACTAGGTATTTTCCCCCTAGGTGTACACATGCCTCACCTATAACAGTTTCAACAAAAAACCTTAGCGACACGCAGAGATTGCATGAATGTAAACAAACTAGTTCGAAGAAAGTACAAAGACTTAAATGTTAGAAAGAGAAACTCGGCACATCCTGGAGTTTCTGATGACCCCAAGTATATCAAGCAGATCATTTCAGACCACAATTGCTACAAAGATCAATAAAAAGGAAGATTTTGCTCAAGGCTGTGATTGGCTACTGCTGGCCGATCGACCCAGGGTGGCCGAAGTAACACCCGACAAGACAGCAGGCTATAGAAAATGTGCAGTCCCTTTACCCTTCTGAAGCGACAAAGGTGTGCATTTACCTGCAAGAAGTACAGGGGGTGCTTCGGAATGCCATACTGGTAAGGCCACACATTGTCTAGGTACCACAACAGCAGGCCGTAGATGAAGACGGAGCCGATCATGACCAGCATAATTTCCAGGAGGGTGACATTGTCGGAGGGCACCGCCTGATTATTTATATTGGTCCAAGAGGCACCAATCCCTGCACAAAACATTGATGTCAGTCTTTTGATCCATCGATCAACCCGTTATATGCAGAAGTGCACTGTGCAAGGTATGATGGGTTTTCTCGTTTCTTTGTTGCAGCACTTTGACTGATCATGCGAGATCACGTGACGCGGCCGCACAATATTGCGGTGTAAAGTGATGCCATGCCACATAACATCACGACATCATCATGTGACATAACAGTTTATTTCAATCACACCTGATGGTGGAGCCAAGAAAAAAAAGCCGCTCTACGCGGCGACGAGTTCTCAGCCCCAGTACATTCTGCAGTAGCTTCGGAAATATGTATCAATATCAAAACAAAATTGTGCGTAATCACAATGAATACGAAAAAAAACAAGAAATTAAAAAATATCACTGAGCACAATATTAGTCGACATTTGTAAATCAACACAAAACATATGTTTAAACCGAGAAAAATAGCACAAGAAAACAAATCTTATCACATCAATCCATATACAGTATGCAAAATCATGCATGAAAGAGCAAAATTCACCCAAAGTTAATTTATCTATAAACACACCTTCAGAATGTAATACATTTAGAAGCTTTGGGACTCGGTATGCTAACATTTCCCTTCCAGTGTATAGTCGACACGTTGGTACATGCGAGTAATCTGGATTACGAATTTGGTATGGTAGGATACATTGTTGCAAGTCAGACAATTCTACCAAGGAAAAAGTGTTACTATAAAGAAATTCTGTTCTAAGTTTTGTGGATGGCCTATAGTTATAGAGATTGTGAATACTCAGTATATTATAAGTTTCAAACAGGTTTTCCATGTGCGAAAGATAAGGTATGTTTGCAATTACTCGCAACATTATTTTTTGAAGCAGGTGCACTTTCTTAAGGGGTAACTGCAAAGAAAAAAAAGTATTTTTTTAAACAGCCTAATTGGGACAAGCATGTCACAAAACAAATGTTCCGCAAAAAAAATATTTTTTTTATCAATATTTACGCCACAGGTCGTAATTTAGTCGGAGTCAGAACCTTTCCACATTTGAAACTCCCGCTCTTTCGACCCTCGCAAAAAAGGAGTATGCCCCGCCCCTCACTCTTCTTGCGTTGCGGGTATTGCGGAGTTGGACGACGCAGCGTCTCGACTTCTGGTAAGATCTGGCAACAACGCACGGCGGCGGTATTGTTTTGGTTTGACGCGGTTTACGAGCACATGTAGCGAAGATGTGACCGGAGAAGGTGTCCCTGTGATGTTCCCGGAAGATGGAAAGTATCATTCGTAATCGTCGTGCGTGCTTTGAAAGCGAAGGAAGTCACAGAATCCATGAGTGCGCAACCACAAGCCAAGGTTCACGACAGCGCTGCGTTGGTTTCGGCGATCTCGTTCTGTTTGGTGCAACACGGCGATGCGACAAAGAGCTGAAGCGTTCGTGGTGTGTGTAATGCGGTGCAAACACGGAGCGCAAATTGGTTGTAGTGGGGTTGACGTTCAACCATTTCAGTCCCGTCGTCGTCAGCTGATTCAGTCAAACTGGTCCGGGAGGACACAGCGAGCGTCTTTAAAAGTAAATCTGCCTCGTTCTGTTTCAAAAATTGGAAGTTTCCCAACGCATAACGTGAGTAAAAAGCTGCGCGTGCTTTCAACAAAATTACGTCATTTTAATTGAACAATGGGCTCCAAATTGTTGTCCTAAATCGGCCGTTTTTATGCTTCGTGTTGGACTGCGTTTGCACAGCGACGTGTTGCATCGTGCAGTGTGAATAAATTTGGGCACGATTTCGTACCTGCCTACAGATGCATGAACTGAGACCACTTTTTACGTAGTGAACATAGTGCTTTTTAATTTTGTGTCCAGTCGCGGACGTTAGGTGCACACGGGGCGAATCCCGACCGCCTCCAGAGCGATATGACGAGAGCGTAACTGGACACGTTTGTCGCTACGCCAATGCCCGATTGCCTCCAGCCAATAGCATTCCTTTCGGGGCAAAATGGCTGCTGGAAGGCTCGCTGTCGGGATCACTCATCTGATATCTCCGAAAAGTCGGTATTTGCACGCGCAAGCAAACAAACAAAAAGCACGCTAAGCCAGCAAAGAGGAAAACGAAAGAACTGCGCTATGAAAGTCAAAACCCCGCGTCGCTTCCTATCACTAACACCTGCGACAGCTGCTAAACACACACTACTTCACTTCAAGAAGTCTCACTCAAGCACCTGGGTCAGCACGAAACACTTATCATTTCGGCGAAAAGATTAGGCGAGACAGGCGGGAGCAGAGACTTCGGCGGCCATGAAAGAATGGCGAAGCTCTTGTTTGTTATGGTATGAATCCAAACGGAAGTGCCCGTCTTGTAAACATTTTGTAAAGATTAATAACTCTCATCACATGGGTTATTCTTTAAACGTAAAATATGCCTTTCAAAAGAAAATTGCAACATATAACAAAGGTTTAACAACCAAGATCTAAGCTGTCAATCAAACTCTTAGCCAGCCGATTCGTATTCAACGTCACGGAGTACCAACTTCGTGGCGCGCGATTCAAAACGGTCGAAATAGCCGCAAACTAAAATCGGTCTCACGCAATAAATATTGCTGTAAAAATTTTTTTTTCTCACGGAAAAATTGTTTTTTTGACATTCTTGACCCAATTAGGCTGCTTAAAAAAAAACTTTTTTTTTCTTTGCAGTTACCCTTTAAGATTGGCTGCAGTGGTTGTACCCCAAATTAACGAACAATAATATAAATGGGAATAAAATAATGATTTGTATAATATTTTAACAGATGTAGGAAGCATATACCAATGCCAACATATAACCCACAGTTCTTGACAATTTTCTATTTAAAAATTAAATATAGTTTAATGAGTAGTGATTTCGCAGAATTTGTCCTGGTATAGTAAGAATATGTCCTGGTATTTCGATATAGTAGAGTAGTGATTTCGCAGAATATGTCCTGGTATAATAAAAATTATACCAGGACATATTCTGCAAAATCACTACTCCAAGTGTTCTGAAATTATCAGTTAATTCAATATTTACTGAGTTTAAAGTAATGGTGTTCATTGGAGGGAAAATTTTATGCTTAGATCGAAATAGTATGGCTTCAGTTTTACTTGTATTTATTTTTAAAGTATTTTTTTTTGTCCATACCGATATCTGGCCTAACAATAGGTTCACTTTTAACACGAGCTCTTCAGGATCGTTCGCAGCGTACAGAAGTGTTGTATGATCAGCATATATATTATCAATTTACTTGTTCGGTCAATATTCACAATGTCATTTACATATACGTTAAAGAGAAAACGGCCTAAGATACTTCCATGACTAAACGTCAGCGTCGAGTCTATATGCCACATTTGAAGTCGTGTGAATAGTGGATTTTGATTTCAAAGTGAATAGTGGTTTTGGGAGTAATTTTTCAAATCGAATATTACATAGTTTCTTCAAGCTTTTCACTCCTGTTGCACCATGTTTAAATGAAAACCCATCTAAACTCAGGAAGGTTGTTCCCAAGCTTCAACCTGGCCATTTTAATCTAACTATATTTATGAACTGTGACCTCAGAAAGTTTGATGCCTTTGGATGGAATTAAACGACAAACTTAACATAAAATTAAACCTATAAAGATACCATAAAATACAGAGCAAGCGCCCACTCAAAATATGAAGATAATTGCGAAAAACTAGGGGATTGGTGCATGTGAGGTCATCACTTTTACATATATACTATATGTACTGTGCCTATCTTTTCAGATGTTTCAATTTTGGGGGTGGGCGCTTAGTGCGGAATGGGTAGATGCACAGTATTCTATGGTATACCTAATTGAGTGGACTTACAAATCTTACATCTGATTGAGTGGATTTACAAATAATTTTTCTTCAATCTCGAATTTGAGAAGAAAAAAAAAGAATCACAAATTATGAATGCAGGTTGGCAGGGCATCTCAGCCTAACATATAATCATGCATAACAGTCACAGTTTAATTTTAAGAGTTTTACTGCAATGTAGGTACCAAGATTCACAAAATTTCCTTTTTCTTTTCTTTTTTTTTTAATACATTAGACGTCTGCGAGCACTATCCTGCTTTAGAAGTGTGCTTTTCCGCCACGCACACAATTTCGATGTTTATGCTTTTCTAAGTGTCGATCGCGATGGGTTACCCTGTTGAGTGCGCTTCTTGCCAAGCACGGATGCACCGCGTTGCTTTTCTGTAGCACACCTGTGCTCGGTAAGAGGTGTAACTCAACAGGGCTAAACCGCCGCAATCAACACTTCGAATAATACTAATATCGTAGTTCATTTCGAAGTGAATATCTAATAGCGTATCATTCGACACCACTATTCAACATTTAGAATATTCACACAACACTACACACTTTGCAACTAAAGTCCCATGACCTGACATGAGGCGAAGTGGTAACAAGACGTGACTTCAAGCTACGTACGATTCGACACCCAATGTTAGCATAGTCAGTGGCAGGTTAAAAACCCAATAGAGGCTCTGCTTCAAGCACAGGCTTTCTGCCTATGAGAAGACGCTGCACGCTGTCACGAGCACGTACTGGAGGTACAGCGTGTACTGGGTTCCGAGTTTTTAACCTATCACTGACTATTGATCAAATAACGTCACCGACACTGTGACGTCGCCGCTCTAGAAGCACCGATGCAAAGCGCTGGCCTACGAATCCCTAGGCAGCGGTTTTAAGTCCCAGCCACGGTGCCAGCAATATGATCGAGGCTTATTGCAGAGAAGGCCTAGATTCAAGGCGCACGTGAAAAGATCCCCAGGTAGCCAAAATTTTTCACAAGTCCTACGCTGCTAGGCGACAGAATCCCTTTGCAGGTTTGGCACGTGAAACCCTGAAGTCTGACTCTGCCTTTGATTGCGACAACCTCGCACCGCCAGTCGCGTGAGCAGAGGTCACGTGACTCGCTGCACACGAACACAAAGCCTGAGTCTGTTTCTGTCGGAATGCAATCCCGCCTTAATAAAACAACTCCGTGCACGAAGGCAGACGCGCCGTATCGTGGACGATCAGAAGGGCCGACCGATGAACGAAGAAGGCAGGCATCGACGGGGGCCTCACCCTGTCCTTCGAAGTACGAGATGAGCCTGTAGCACCAGTAGAGCCCACAGTTGGGGAACAGGGAGGTGGCCAGTTTGACCGAGCGGCCGATGACCATGTAGTTGTCCTGACCCAGCGGGTCCAAAAGCGTCGTCGGCAGGCTGTAGCTCAGCACCCAGCCCACGGTGGAGAAGATGACGCCGACCACCGCTGCATGGTCGATGCGGTCCCGATTGGTCAGAGTGGAACACAAAGCAGCGGTGTGGAAGAGGCCAGAAAAACAGAATTCAAGCTTCAGGCCGCAGTTACGCTGCTTGTACATCATAACAAAGACACGCGGGTCGCTGCAGACACGGCGGCAGAATTGTCTGCAAACATGCCACGAGCATGTCCGAAGCATGTTTGCTTTGCACATGTGTGTGCTTTGAACGTGTCTCGCAGAGTTTTTGTATGACCAATGTGGCAGGGCTCTCATACCAGGAAGAAAGACGCTTCAGAGGGCACCTGCAGACTGTCTTTTGTAGGACATGTTAGCGGCGTGACCGTGACTTTGAAGAGGAATGGGGAGCTCCTTCAGGTAACAAAAAATACAAAAAAAAAAACAGATTTACGTACTAGAAGTTTGTTTTTGAAGGTTTATGGGTCCAATTTTATTTTCGTCCTCTAGAGTTTTCGTGAAACGAGCTGTACTTCGAAAATCTTGCATAGGGCAGGTTTCGGGAATGTTTATGGGCCCATTTTGCACATAGGGTGATATGCCATGTGTTGATTACCATGGGCCGACGTATATCGCCTGATCAATCTTTCACAATAGTTTCCGAGTCTTGGGCCCTTGGGAAAAAAACAAGTTGTGTACAGTAGTTACTTTGAAATATTTATTTGAAAGAGTAGTAAAATAAGTCTGGCAACACCCTCGTGCTATACTTCATTTCACTGTACAGTAAAACCTCGTTATAACAAAGTTGAAGGAGCGGTCGTAATTATTTCGTTACAACCATTAGTTTGTTATAGCCAATGTCCATTTCTTCCCACTATTAGCAAGCAAGGGGAATTATGATTGCTTTGTTATATCCATTAGTTTGTTATATCCCATTTTGTTATAACGAGGTTTTACTGTATCTTGGTAAAGAGCAAACGCTACGTCTCCTCTGACCCAATCAGAGCGAAGAAGGCAAGGCACGTGACAGTCCTTACCAAGGGTACAGGGGCGGGGGCGTAATGCACAGCAGTTGGAGAAGGGGGGGCAGGAGGAACTCTTCTCTTACACGAACCCTCTTTTGCACGTCCAAGACATCGCTTTTGTCCCCTTTGGAGACATCGCTTTTGTCCCCATCGCTTAAAATTCGTGCAAGAGCGGCTATTCCACCCTCCCCACCTGCGACTACAACAGCACTGTCACAACCAGCGAGGCAGAATGTGGTCACGTCTCTCTCCAACACGCCGATCGGCTTACAAGACCGTGAGACGGTTACAGCGCGACGGTGTGTGCCAAGCTGCAGGTAGAGTGGCCCCCTGGTGGTCTGGCAAGAAGAGACGGTTACCGTTGTTGAAGATTATGGTGAACAGCAACAGGAACAGTATGGCTCCCGTGGCGTAGAGCAGCATGATGAAGAGAAGGAGGGAGAAGTCGCTGTACAGCAACACTGCAGCCAAGGGCGCCACTTCGATCTTGAACAGCACGAGGCTGATGACAGACGTCACGGCCATCACGAGAAAGCCACTGGCAAACGTGCCGATCCAGTAAACCCAGTCGGTCAGTCCCATCATGCGCATCAGCTCCTAGGGAATGAATCAGACGAGAAAAGGTTTGAGTTAAAAAAAACATTGCGAAAGAGATGGAGGACTCACTAGAGCAGTGGTTCTCAAATGGGATTCCATGAAGCCCTGTCTGATCAGTCAAGACCAGCAATAAAATTTGTCTTTTTTCGGATTGAGAAGAATGGTTCCAATTTTCAGGTGGGTTTCTCGTGTGAATGTCAACGAGAGAAGTCTACTTCACGCTAGCCCTTAGCTATATCCATACATTAAACCATTATCATAATTAACTTATAGTATCTATCTTTTCCCCTCATCATAAACGGGGTCCTCCATCATCTCCGCCGATCCACAAGGGGTCCACGAAACATCAATGGCTGAGAACCAGTGCACTAGAGGAAGGAGCACACAGAGACAACAGTGTGTCTCTGTGTCCCTTTGAAGGGATACTTCAACAAAATTTGAAATATTCCCGTCCTATTCAAAAATAGGTTGAATATGATCCACAATATCCGTAAATGACAATCGCACGTTTGTATTTTCAGCCTGGTGACTGTATTTTTTTTTATAAACAGCCCATTCTGGCAAGCGCTCAAGAAAGGCCTAGCGGAGACCACGTGACATCCAGCGCAATCGCGACGCAGGTCGTCTCAAAACGAGCAAAGCTACGGCGAGGCTGACGTCGAGAGGATGGCCTAGTCGTTCGAGCCACCGAAGCGGTTGCTTTTGTACCAATTTTGAGTGACAGGTCAATCTTCTGTAATCTTGTAGGGGGACGATAGCGACTTCTGCGACGCACAAAAGGCATTCTTGGGAAGAGGGGAGTTCCTCCTGCCCTTCTTCTCTCGTCGTGACCGGAGGCGAGACAACCGCCGTCACTAGCAGTCGAGGTTCCTAGACGGGCATTAGAAGCGAGGCGTCAGCGACATCCACCAGGTGCTCTTTACTAATCGTTTAATTCGTTTTAAAATTCCATTTCGTGACTTTTTTAACAAGATATTGGTATGTTCAATGAGATGCTGCTCCTTTGAACACATACAGACCAAGAAATGAGCACCGAAATTTCGTTGTAGTATCCCTTTAAACCCTAGTTTTTTTTTTTTTTTTCATTTAAGTTACATTAAATTAAGTGGCCCAACTCCATGCCATGTTAGAGAAAAGGTTTTCTGAGTTTGTATCCAAATTTCGGATGGGCACCAGCAGAGTAATTTGCGGAACAAACGAAAAGCATAAAAAATCGAAGATCGGTCGTTTATACCAACTGTATTATGCTCTGTACTACCTAAGTGACAAAAAATTAATTTATAAAAAAAAAATGCAATAATGCACATTAATAGAGGTGTCCCGTAAAATAAAATTCTAGTGTTTTCTCACAGCAAAACTGTGAAACGAAACGAAACAAACTGTGAAACAAAACAAAAATGAACTATGCATCGCCGAACGCTCAGTCGCCACCCAAATACGGTGCTAGCAGTTCAGACCAAATGTCAAAGTTTCAGAGCTTACCGCCAGTTGGTTAAAAAAGTTATAAGCGATTCTCGGATACTTCTAGTAAGAAATATGGCAACCGACAAGGCACACAAATACATGAAGCTGAATGGTGTCAGACACCAAGAACAGGCCCCATTTCCCCATTGAAATTTTCAGAGAATCAGTTTAAACTTTTTATTATGATATCCGTTTGGCCTCAAATATTGGCATCTGGTTAAAAGTGCCTAGCACTACATTTATGCAAAGACGTTCGGCAATGCAAAGTTCATTTTCGTGGTAATAAAAAAAAAATTGCAAATTTTTTGTATGGAGGGGGACAAGCTGTACTTCTTGCTCACCCGGACACGACTGGACTTTTCCGTGATGACCCTCCTCACGTAGATGGGGGAAAACACAAGATAGCCATATACGACAAACATGGCGATCAGGCGCGACAAGACGACGAAGTGGGAGTCGTCGTTGTATTCGGGATAGGGAAACCGGTTCATCATAATCTGCAAGAAGAGAAACAAAAAACTGCTCCGACACTCTGCTCCAGAGCCCAGGGATCCTGGGCACAACCCCCGGCCCTGTCCGTTTCGATTCGAACGAGCGTCGTACCCGCGTGCGGTCATGCATCGCCACTGTGTGATGCACGTTAGAGACGCCAGGCCGGCGGTCATACCGCACTGGCTAAATTGCTCACCTACGGCCGAGAGACAAGTCGCCCATTGGAGCTGGCTCACTTCCCACCGAATAAACGCGACACAGATGACTACCTATACTCAAACCTCGAAACGAAATCGGCAGGGCCCATATCATGATTCCAAGTCTGCGCCGGATATGGCACATGCGGGAGTGCAAGAGGACACGTTGAAAGACCGTGGAGTCAAATCAAATAAAGAGCGTAGCAAACTATGGGCTGCATGTTTCCTGGAGTCGTCGCAAGGAGTTTTATAATGAGAGGTGAACGATCAGATTCAGTGATCTATGAGTACTATGAGTAAGCCACTCTGCTTCATAGTTTACTATGACCACACTCTGAAGTAACTACTACGAGATAAATGTTTCACTTATTGTACTTTGTACAATGATTTGTGGTAAATTCTTGAATTATATTCTAGGCTAATAGTCCAAAAGGGCTTTTGTAGAGACAGCTTATCCACCACAACTTTCGCAACTTTAGGAAATTGGGTCACCTTGGGAGGCTTCTTCGCTAGTTTCCGGTCATTGATGAGCAGGTCGACGTGCTTTTTAAACATCTTGTCTTGAAGGCCCCAAAGTATTTCTGCCGAAAGTAAAAAAAATTAACCGGAAATTAGAAAGGAAAGAAGTGTTTAGGAAATCTTGCAATCTTTATTAGTAAGGTTCTTCTTTTATAAATGGCTTGATTTGTCTTCTGCTGAAACAAATTAGGTGAAAACTGTGGAGGGGCACTATGGGTATCTTTGTGGCTGCCGCTCGAATTTCCAGGCCACAGAATGGGACAAATCTCAACACCAAGTGTCGCAGAGATGGTGAATGGTGAGGTGACTAAACAGTTGCAGTGTCAGTGACTGTTGCGACTGTTTGGGCAACAATATGGCTAAACTAAGTTTGGGAGCCTTCGATAACACCGAGGATTCCGGTACACACACCGTATGCGCTTTAACCAAAGGTCAACGACCTAAATTGCCTCGTGACGCCATCATCCACAGATCATTCCAGACCGCAGTATGTCAACAGCATTGAACTTAGGAATACTACGAAAAAAAGCAATGTGTGCAGATTTTTACTGTCAATATCCATACATTGAACTGCTTATGCTTATGTCAATTTATTTGTTGTTAACGTGTATGTTTAGTTACCCGTTAACTAAACATTTCTATTTGTTTAGTTAACAGCGTGGTATGTGTGGTTACATTAACAGAATTTAACTTTGGAATACTGCATAAAAAATGAAATGCAAGCAGATTTCTATCAGGCAATAATCATATGTTGAACTGTGCTACCAATTCAATAGAACTTCTCGCTAATGGAAGGTCAACTCCAGTCAATATTTTTTCACTTGGGATTACAACCGTTTTCAGCTAAAGCAATGTCCCTAAATTACAAGGCATAACTATTTTTTATTCTATATTGTGTGTAGTTTTATAAATATCTTGGCTGAAAGTTTGGTTTCGGCCGTCTACGGTAAAACCGAAACTATCTGCTAAAGGGATGGCCACATTGATCATCGGTCGTGAAGCCGCGACGTGACGTCACAAAGGTGCTGCGGTACGCGATACAACCAATCGACCACAGCTCCACTGTGCCGTGATGTCACGAGGATGCTGCGTCAGTTTTGCTCGACTAAAAGCTAACCTGCTTGCCGCTCGCTAAAGAGCAGCTGGCCGCATCTTTGAAATCGGTTTTGGTGGAGTACACGACTTCAATCTGACGTAATATTTCGGCTGTGATCATATTCCTGCCACTAAAGTGATGTGTCATTCATTTTGGTTTTGTTTTCGACCAGAGTTGCCCTTTAAGTTCCTTAAGCGAGTTTATTAAAGAACAACTTTAAATTCCCACCACATCGGTACCTAAAATACCTTTACAATATTACAAACATGCTTCAATTTTGCTTCACTACATTCATGTTATTACATGTCAGAAAATAAAGGATATATAATTATTATTATTATTATTACTATTATTATTATTATTATTATTATGACCAGTCTGCTATAAAGATGTTCAACTGTAAACACCTTTATGTGATGTAGGCTAGAGACCTCCCTTACTTTGCAAGTAAGGGCTGTTGCTCTACTCTATATACCGACTCAACTGTAATTGAACAAGTGTCCTTTACTACTAACTGACCCATACTACTTGAAAAAAAAAAAAAAAGCAAAAAATTGTGGGAACGTCTTCTATGTTCCTTCTCGCTCCCACAACACCTATCTATCATGCGACAGTCAAGAGAGCCGGAGAAAGAATGTAACGCAGTTGCTTGCCTCCAGTCTCTGTCATCTGCTACACCTGGCTCTTTACAGCTGATTCCCAGGGTGCCTTTCGGCATTGGCGGAGAGCGCCGCAGGTTTAGAAATATGATCTGCTCAGCGTCTGCGGTGTGTGATTGAATGAAATAAAGCAAAAATTTCTGAATATGCAAAGAAACGTTGGAGAACGCCCTGCAGCGAGTTTTAACACTGAGCATGCTTTGCCGGCCGAATTCTACTATAAAATTGTCACGAGGAACCATCACCAAAAGTTGTGATGGCGACATCGCAGTCTTTTGTGATGTCATGATGCAATGTGGCATCATGATGTCACATTGTCACACGATGCCAGATGACATCATGCACACACATAGCACCTGCACGGCTCGTCCACCACAGATTTTGTGCTCTCCAGTCTTTGTCAAAACGATCAACCTAGTGTAACTTTTTCTTCTTCCCCCGCAGGTCGACATCAGGAAAAATTGGAATCTTGCGCGCGCAGTGGGACGTAAATGGAACAAAAAATATACTTACGTCTGTACAAATCGGAGAGGTCTTCCCGGGGCCCCGGAGTTTTCAATAGGGGATACCGGTCGCCCGTGTAGAAGTTAAAGTCGGTGCTGTTGAAGCGCACCGTGTAAGACAGGTCCCTCGGCACCGAACCATTTTCCGGAGCTTTGTTAAAGATGACTGCCAGTTGCGTTCCGGAAGCGGATGTTAGGGTGGCGTTTGCGATGTACGTGTCCATTGCAACTTCCGTCGGGAATCCCTGTGAGCCTGCGGTCAATACGAATGCATCGTCAGAGACCATCCATTCTCACGGATGGAGAAGGGATCATTCACCCATTCTCACGGTAATTAATCTATTTTTACGGATGATTAATGTATTCTCACGAATGTGAGAATACATTGTGCAGTCAGCATCGATGCAGTAAAGCAGCGCAGGAGCCTACAGACATTGTAAACGATAGTTAGGGCTCTGTGTTTTCGGAGTTTATTTTTTTCCTGAAGATTCAAAGTTTATATTTGTTTGTTCCCAATTTTCCTAAATTTGGAGTTTAATTTGGCAGTGTCTCCTATTGAAAATAAATAAATAAATAATAACCGGATGTAAACGTATGCCAAATAAAAAAATAAAATGTGCTTGTATCAATTAAAAATTTCTCGAGTTCAATTTGGCGTTGGTGCCACTGCCATAAGCAATACTAACTTGTCCCACGACAAAAATCGCACACAAGTGTTGCTTCAATAAACGTCGATACCTTAAAATCAATAAACTCTGGGAGGTAGTTGCTAGGCAGCTCGTAGTCATCCCATCCTATTTCATCAATCCAGACCACGGCCATGCAAGGTGGAGTGGTTCAGGATGTAATAGAGAAGTTTCAACTGCCTCTATTCCCTATTTTATACAATCTTTATGGTCCACAGCTTTCACTGTTACAAAAACATACCCTCTCCTTTCTCTAAACCAGAAATTACACAGCTCAAACTGGAAACCAAAAGAGCGGCTTTTGTCGTGACCCGAATGTACAATGACCTGTTGCCCTGAATCAACCTTGACGATAATTAGGGGGGCATTTTCCCAGGACTATTTATCCTGAACTGATTGAATTGTAAAAAGAGTGTCTTTTACTTATTTCTCTTCTTTTTCCGTGGGGGGAGTGGTATTGGCACATAAAAATTTGGAATTTACCAGAGAAATCCGAATTGACCAAAATTGTAATGGTGGGAGTTTTTCAGTTTTACGGATTTATCCAAAAACACGGAACCCTAACTATAGTGTACACACTGGAAAGTGCTGGCTCATAGCCATGCATCAACAGATGGCTTAGAACGGCCTAAAGAGTAGTTAAACTGAAAGAATATGCTACTTAGGGGACAGGGACGGCCAAGAAACATTTTTGAGGCTCAGGGAACACATGAAAAAACTCTAGGAAACCCAGATTGAGGACCCTTGTTTGTAAAAATCATCAGCCAAGTGCTGCGGCTTTAGGAAAACCAAGAAAAAGTAGGGAGATTAGAACACGTTGCAAGAGAAAATGTACAAAGGTTCCCTGGGTCTTTCGAAAAACGAACAGTGACTGGAGCGCTTGCATTAATTACCTACAACTTCTTAACATACAACTGCATTCTTGCTGAGGCTAACTTTGATTTAGCCTTGGACAAAGTGAGCAAAGCGTGCAAGGTCAAAAGGAGTCTGCCGACTACCAAACACCTGAGCTGCAAGCTCTACGGACCACACAACACAATGCAACTATGACAGAAAAAAAATTAAAAAAGCAGGAAAGAAGACTTCGAGTTGCTTTGAGAAGACTTTGCCAGATGCGACAGCTTCAAGAAAGAAAAAAGAAACTGTTCAAAAGGAGGAAAAGGCAGCTTGTGCTTAGGAGGCTGACACTGCCAGTTAGCATCCACTTCCTTCCTCATAAAACGCAATTCTGCATATGCCGGTTTGATCGAGAGATCAAAATAAAACTGCAAACTTCTACATAGAAAACTTGCTGTCTGGTTACACTAACGGCAGATGAATCAACGTCATATAGATGTTGGGGCAAAACAAACTTCCTCTCCTCAAGACTGCCTGAAGAAAACAGCACCCTTTAAACAAAGTTCCCCAGCTGAGCAAACAAGCTATTCCGAAATTCCATAGCCAGCAAGAAAATACAGCATCACTCTCGCTCAATACATAGAACTCTTTCCACAAAATGGCAGACATAATTTATGTTGTATGGATATACAGAAAGCTCGGTGAGAATCGATTAACATGCTGCAAGCAGCGAGTATGTATTGATGGAGCTGAAAATCTTTACTGTTCAATTTGAGTCTGCTAAGGACCCTGCAAAAAATGCAGAGCCCCTCGGAGTTTCACTCTTATTTTTATTTAAACACAAACAAGCTTTGTTTGCTTGCTCTTGCCTATGTTAGAACAACTTAGCACAAACAGAAAACACCATGAGCTGCACGAAAAGAGATAGGCGGAGATGGAGGTAGGCAAGGAAGACAATGTTTTTTTGCAAGGAAAAAAACAATCACTATGCATGTTTGTTCATCTTTGCATCTGAACAACACGGACACAAATAAGCTTTATGCAGGCCTATTATAGTTCCTTAGTTGCTGTCCAAAAATGAGGTGCTGACATCAAGTTACTCTATGTCAACACTAATAAAGTTCAATTGTATGTTAGTACCGTTGTCTGTCAGTCTTCTTTTAGCTTGTCCATGCTGTGCTATTTGTTCTTTAAGAATGATCTGCCAACTAGGCCAATCGTCAAAGTTATTTCACTTCTCGAGCAGGACGACATTTAATAGTTACCTCTCACCTCAGTCTTGGGCTCACCGTTTAGCACTCGCTAACACGTTTTAGATCTTTCAGAATGGCTAGGGAACAGCAGTCCCTAAACACATAAAAACATGTATACATTCCACCAAGTGGCAAGAAACAGGCACATCTATTGTTGGAATGCAGTATGCACTTCGGAACGACCACCACTCATCCTACTTCAATCGCCTCTTTTCCGGGCAGTGCGAACATGGATGTGAGAGTGCGCTCTAGTTTTCAGCCTTGGGTTCTTCCAGAGGGAGATCCGATAAAATGTAAGCGAAGCTCTAAAATCCCAGAGGACGTGTGAAGCTTGAGACAAGCTGCCGGATGAATGTAAGTTCATTAAACCACAGAATGCTTTTTCAAGGAGCACCCTAATCCCAAAAATTTGTCTGTCTATCCATGCATTTCCATGCCCGTTTCGGAAGGGAAATTGACGTCATGTGACCTCATGTCATGTGACCTTTACAGCAATTCAGTTCCCGAGCCAAATGCAGCAGGGAAACTGATGTCACGTGATTTAAGACACCACTTCAGTTTTTCCGCTTTAACACAAAAACTTTAAGCTTTTTGATTTGCACAATATATGCTAGTAAAAGGTAGCCCAATTCGCGATGGTCTCCGGCCGTAAGAGCCTGCTCCAGTTTCGCTCAATAACGCTCTTCTATCGAAAACATCAGACACCTCAAATGAATGCAAAACTAGAGGCAGCTGAACAGCCAGAACCTCAAATGGGCAATTGCAATTTAAAATGATAAATTTGAAAATCTTTATTCCTGCTCATATGCTAGCATTCAAGCAGTGATATGCTTCTCTGAAGGCTGAAGAGAGGCAAACAAACTTGTCAACAAGAAAAACAATATCATTGTTTTCTTCGTTTCTTTTTCTTGGTGACAACTTTGTTTTGCTGATACACATGCCACAGGCACCCACAATGTAATATCTTGTTTTGACGAAGTTAGGCTTAGGTGGGCATAGGCTCATAGGGATATTGGCTCTTTCCCCTTTTACCTTTTGATCCAGGTAGCGTCATGCTCTCAAACTCTTGCATACTGATCCCCACCGCTAGCATCACATTCTGACGGAGCTTCAGCTTTCTGCAATGCATAGTTTATTTATGCGGGCCAAAAAGATCCCTTTTATTTTCTTAATAACCCAGTAGTTCAGTTGAGAAAATGCTAGTTTTTGATTTTGTGATCCTCGAAACGTGTGATTGCAGGAAAGGGCAATAAAACCACAGATAACTGTCCTTCCCAGTCAACAATGTTCGCTTATCTCCCGAGGTGGTTAAGCAACACCGTTTTTGCTGACGTCACCATTGGCCGGGGCCCTGCAATTACTAGAAGTGGGCTATATTTTGCTGTTTCAGAAAAAATAGCAAATCATGGCAAAGATAGCGGTGGGCTATTTTTCGGGGGTGGGGCATCTCTCGAGATATTACAATACAGAAAGGACATATACAAGAGAGTTTTAGTAGGTTATTTCAACAACTCCGGAAACGGTATGGTTCACGCACATAGGCATCGACTGAGCATCAGGTGTCGCCATCGAAGTTACCGGAACGATCGAAAAAAAGATTCCTAATAAAAGAAACTGAACTTTTCTTCCACTCACCAGGAAAAATAACATTCATGATGTCTTTCACATACGTCGTGTCCGGTGCATAGACGACTAACTTGGGAAAACTGAAGGTGGAGATGCTAGGTGCAAACTCTGGGTACACTGTTGCATTCATCCGGACGATCGGTTGGGTCGAATCCGACAGTCCTAGGCTCCGCAGGTAGACGAGGACAGCCGAGAGCACCAGGGGGATCAACATGGTGAAAAACGTGAGGAAGTAGTGCCTCTTGAAGGAGTACACCACAATGTTCTTCCAGAGGATGACGCGAAGCTGCCTGAAGAACGCCATTTTGGCACACCCGATGCGGCCGCCCTGCCGTCCACGCCACGTAAAGATCCTACCTGGAAACAAAAAGGTTTGGCGTTCACCTCAAAAAAAAACCTCGGGCAACTCATTACAAGAGGGAGAGCAAGTTTGGACTCATCAGACGAAACCGGTACGGGCGAGCAGACGTGCGCTGCGCTCTACGCTGGAGTTACGGTTTCTCATACAAACAAATAAATTAGTCGTTATATATTTAGATGACATGTAGTTGGTCTGCCAGGGAGCAGCAACATTGTTACATGCTCTAAATGAGAACTTCAGCCAGTGCAGTACGACTGCTGGCCTGGAGTCTTTAACGGGCGTCATGCAGTATTGATGCGTGACCGCACGCCGGCACGGTGCCTATCCAGACCAAAATGGGCAAGGGTGGGTATTGCACCCAGGATCCCCGACTCCTGCAGTGCCAGCAAGTAGAGCTTTTCGCTCCATTTGCTTCGAGTTGCTGTACAATAACTCACTCGGCCACCGATCCCCCTTGGTTTTTCAACTGATACCAACTGAGTGGATCGTAGAATCTGATGACCCAATAAAAAAAAAAAAAGAGAGAGACAAGTTGTACTTGCTTCACATTTCAAACTCTGAGAGTAAGCTTAGAAACATTCAACACTTAACAGGGGCATATTAAGGTATCTGTCGATAAATTACTCTACCACGAACTTACACAGAACAGATTCATTTCTATTGTGATGCAGAACCGTGCATGCATGGTTCTGCTTCCAAGAAGATTGTAAACTGACAAACCTTATTCATTGCAAGGCTCATAAAGGCTGAAATTGTACTCGAAAGAAAGTTAAAATCATCAGGCGGCTCTTCCAACCTTAGGACTTCATGCAATTTGAAACTGCTGAGCTTGACCCTTCGGTAACTCTAAAAGCTTTGACATTCGTAAAAATTGGAATGTTTTGGACTTATACTTTAAGATTACACCGTTGAACATGTTATCTAGGTGGTTTCATTCGAAATAGAACAGATGTGTTGGGGTGCATATTTTTATTTGCCTAAAAAAATTATATATTACAGTCCCATTTCTGCAATAAACAGAATGTTTACAGAATGTTTAATTGAGAGCCAAAAAAATAGAAATAAACCTATGACTCTCAACCTGCACCGCCAAATGGCATAACAGGTTTAAACCAATCAAAATAAATGAAATGGGTCAAATGACCAAAATTAACTTTTTTTTTTGTAAAAGCCAATTTGAAAGAATTGCAATGAGCAAGAACAACTTTTTAAAATTTTGTAGAAAAAATATTTTTATCCACAAAAATCGTGAAGGGGAGCAAGGTGAAATGCTACATTTAGGCCGCTTGATTTTTGTACCCAGTTCTACCGGCTGCTATAAATAGGTAAAAACAAAAACACTAGCAGTAATTTTTCTAGTAAATATATGACACATGGCCCATTTTTCCTTCTTAAACTAAACCACTTTGGAACATTTGATACAAGAAATAAAAAAATGTCAAACATTGCATCTTTGACACTTTGGTGACATTATTTAGAGCCTTCTATCTTAAGATTCATTACACATTTCGCTTATTACAGACTATGCACCTGCAGGCCTATACATCTGCTATCGACTCAAGCCACATTAGTCTACTTTATTTTCCCAAACTGATTTATAAACTTCTTCAAATTTCGTGAAAAAGTAAATTTAGCCATAATATGAACCTGCATCATTAAAGACACCATTTTTTTCTTTCTTTTTTTATATCGCTCCCAATGATGTTAACTTTCTGTGCAGATAATCAAAGTTCCTTCTTTTCTCGTTGTACTTTCCGTAAAAGTCCTTAAAGACACATACATGCACCTGGATGAACAAAAGGATAGTTTTTCAGGTTGGCTTTACTGCAAGGTGTTTTAGCCTTAAAAAATGCCAAAGGCAGGGGGTCAGATCTGTTTATTTATTTTTATTTATTTATTTATTTATTTCAGTACCTTCAAGGCCCAGGGGGCGTTACAGAAGGGAGTGGTGGAAAACATAAAAACAAACAACAGGTAGTTAATTCAGAAATTTGATAGTGAATGAAAATTGCAGACAACGCAGTTTATTGAGAAAGTACATAACACTCAATAGCGGATTTGAAAGTGAAATCATTGGTAGTCGTTGCGATGGAGGCGGGCAGGTGGTTCCATTCCCCCTAGTCCTTGGGATAAATTAATCGAAAAACAGGGGAGGTGATGGGTACCCAATCGTTTTATATAATCCCTTAGTAAATTAAGGATGGCTTTTCTGTGCCCTGAAGAGCCCTCGAGTCGGGCCCACCCGTCTAGCGTCCTCGGGTTGTCATCTTCATGAAAATGGTAGTGGGGAGGGGCAATGTGCCCCCCTTAGAAAAAAATGTCTGCCCCTACCCCTCCGCTCTTCAGACGTTACTCGCAAAACATACTTTTTATAATATTATTATTATTATTGTTGTTAAAGTTAAGGAACTTTAGTCAGGGTGCGTAATAATGTTTATCTTAAGTGTAGTATATACAGTAATTTTTACCCTTATCTTGTCCGTGTTCCTCGGTTTGTCATGTTGTTTTCCTCCCAAAGAATGCACCTGCACCGTCTTAACCCCAATGTTCGTTAAAACCAGATAATATCTACAAATGATTGATGTGGTTTTTTCACTAGCATTCCAGCCCCCGAGCTGCCTCGTGGTTTTAACACTTGAGCTTACTTCTGTCAAGTGTTAACGGTGCATAGGGTTCACAGATTTCGTCGAGTCTCAATACAATGGCAGACATAAAAAGAAGATACACTATAGGCCACTTACAACGTAACCGCTTATAGTGCAGGACCGGGTATAACGCGGCTTTTTTAAACCACTGGTTTGCCTCCCATAGAACTCCATGCAATTACATACCGCTTAAAATGCAGGCGCGTGAAGGGAAATACCGGTTATAGTGCGGTTTTCGGAACAGCCCGGCGACCGCGCCGACTGACCGACGCAGAGAGCACGCTTCCCTGTGCGACACTAGATAACGGCGCGAGCCGCAAGCGACACTCACGGGGCAAGGAGGTTGCTCGAAGAAACGGAGAGAAGTGAAGAGAGAGGCTTCAGTTGCCATAGCGACGGAGGTACGCACGCGCATGTCGTTTGTGTACGTGCGTGCGTCCCTCCGCTGCGTTGGTAGGAAACAACCGCAACGACAGACCAATCGCAGGTCGAGGAGAAGTGTTCGCGCGCTTTGCATGCCGGTCGCGGGCCGGCCGGCCGGCTGCTTCTATCCGCAAACATGGCGTCGGTTTTGATCGTCGATGTATATGGCGTGGTAGAAGCTCATCGTTCCGCGTAAAAGCGCTATCCTTGACTGTGAATTTTAATTCTGTCGCTATGATAACCCAGCACGTACTAGAAGGGAAGATCCACCTACTCGTGCGGCGATGTTGTGGCGGCACTCTCAAGACGGCAGAAACGCCCGTGTCGTAGTGTTTGTTTACTTAGACTACAGCGGTGCTTTCTAAGCATTTGTGTTTTCGAACATCGCTCGGATTTCTTATTTGGAGCATTTCATGCATGTGCTCAAGTTGAAGGTATTACTGGCGCGTACCGTATAAAGAATGCGAATTTTCACGCGTTTTCATCGCCGGAGAAAAGTGATTAGGGTTAGCAATCCTGAGCGCTCGCAACGTCCGTCCGCAACCCGCGACGCCGTTAAAAGGCTGCGCCAGGGAAAAGTCACTCATTTCTTTCAAAATGCTTGACAAACTTGAGAGAGAAGTGTACTAGTCTAGTGAAATAAAGACTTTCCTCGAACTAAGCTTCATTTTTCATCTGACATAAAATAAATTCTTTTACAAAGGTAAGTTACAAATTGGCATGCATTTTGGCCTGAAAATTTGATGTTTTGGTTATAGCGCGGTACCGCTTATAGTGCGGATTTTCGCGACTCCCGCGACATACATTATATGCAGTCTACACTGTATATCAGAATGAACGTTTTCCCCTTATGAAAAACCTCAACCAGGATCTGCTGAAATCAGTTTTGTAAAAAAAGATTTTTTTTTTTTTTTTTTTTTTTGTATTTTTATACATGAGTCAGTACTGAAACGAAGACAGAAATTGGTACAGCACATGTAGGCACATACTGTTTGCTTTGAGTTGATCTTCATTGATTTTAGACAGAGGGATTCAAATTTTCGTAATATACGTTCTGGCTTTCAGAAACATCAGGTAGGTTTTCAAAATAGACCCTATCATGTATAGGCTGACTAGGATTTTCTTTTTGCAATCCCCAATTAAGTTCACAGCATGTTCCATGTTTGTAATATGAATAAAACAATGCAGTGGTGAAGTCCAATATCTAGACGGCAACCTTTCCCACACGGTAGAAATGTTACAATTTTCCTCGCACCAAAGTGAGCCTGCACTTGTGTCTATTTGTGCGGTCAGTATTTTGATGATTAGGGAATTAAATGGGAATTACCATAACGCTTCACAAAATCTTGACGTACATTTGACCAGAACTCGTTACACTCGAAGCAGGGGCAATAACCTGGGAAGTCTGAGCTGTTTGGCTTTGTCTAATAGGCAGTATCTAATTGTCCTAAAAACTTTTCAACTGAATGCGACTTCTAGTTTGTCTTAGTGTGGAATTTTCTGCCATGTGACAACAGAAGTCTCCTTGGAGTCATGTTTAGTCCGCCGTCAGGAATTCTGTTCTTGAAAGGGTACTCCAAAGATTTTTTTATCGTCGTTTATTCGCCCCAAAATTTACTCAACACATCGATAGACATGGATGTATCAATCCCCCAAGTACTGGGCGAAAAAATAAAAGAAATGTTGCAAAGTTATTGAATTTTTAAATTTCGTTCTCATCGTGTTTCTCACACTGAGAGCCCCTACTGGCAACACTGAAGTGTGATGTCAGAAATGGTAAAGTGGGCAGTAAACCAAGAATGCTTGGAAGCTCATTCACTGAGAAGCACAAAAAAAATGTGCGACATACTCTGTTTAAAGGGGCCTTGCAATCCCATTTAAGCGCCTACCTTTTTGCGGTTTCCACGTCTCTTGGGGTTCGGGCAAGCCAGCGGGCACGGAGAGAGTAACTAAATACCAGTGCGTCATATTTTAACCGGACGACGTGGAAACCCCCTCCACCGACGAGGGCGAACCGTGGTACCGAAAGCGCGCGATATGTGACGTCTTTGGTCCTGCGCTTACTACTGGTCAGAGCCGTTGAAGGCTTCTTTTTAGTCGAAATACAAAATACAAGTGGTGCGAACCGTTTCAATTATTTATAAAAGTAGTTTTTGTTCAGTATTTTAGATCAGAAAAGAAACGAATGCAGTTCATAAAGTACGGAAACAAGAAATGACCCGTCGACATACCCGCCACCAAGCGGTGGAAAGGGTGGCGCATACTAGGAAGGTGTAGTGGGATCAGGCGCCAACAAGCGGCGAGCGTAGAAAGGTCCCATATATACGTGACGGCGCTGCGGTCGTATTGACTGGAGGATCCGAGCGTTCCCAAGGCCTTCAGCGAGCAGCTTCGGCTCGCGGTTTAGCCTTTTGGCGGTATGGCAGCGCGAAGTGGCTCCCGTTCTGAACTGATCTTTACCCCGTGTTTGCTGTCGTTTGTGGCCAATGAAGTGTCATGTTAAAATAGTGTTCAATCGCGCAGCAAATGCAATGCGAGCCGCTCTGGCTGCCCGCTTCATACAGCCTATCCAGAACATGCTTTAGTGGCGCCCTCTCGAGTCGTCGACACGGAGTGCAACAGCCGTGAGTGCTCGCTGAGCGCACTACCCCTCTTCTATTTCACGGCCACTCAAGCGACCAAGGACGTCATGAAGGAGGTTATTTTCTGCTTGTTTTTGTAATTTTGATTTGCCTTTAACTTTTAAAATAAAGCGAAATTCGAGAAAAGAAAAGTTTCATCAAGTTACTACGTTCAGTGCACTCAGGTTCGGTGCAAATTAAAAACCAGTAGAAAAGTCCTTGCAGGACTTTCTTACTGGTTTTTAATTTGCACCGAACACAAGGCAAATCAAATACTCAGTCCAATATGTGTATTCGATTTCAAATAAAATCCTCCACATAGTGTATTAACAGGTGCCATATAGCATTATAGGATTAAAAGCCCATGCTTATGACACATTAGCATGTGCTTGAAATGCGCGACATCAAACCTGCCATTCAACAGCGGCAATCACACTCTGTGACTATTCCCTGTACACTGGCCATGTTTTATTTACTAGTGTAATGAATCGCAGCAGCGGGCTAGCAGGCGCACATGCATAAGTGTACTAACCTTTGGGCAAACTTTCTCGTGCAAACAAAAATTATTATTATTATTTTTTTTTATTATTATCATTATCACTGCGTCCAAGCTTCAAACACGTTCCATTGCGTGCACTCATCTACAATGTTTCACTAGATACACCGATCCATAGCGCACGAATCCATAACGTTCCACTAGATTCGACAGGTAATTACTCCTCAATTAAAACGCCGATCAGGTTAATGTATCATGCACGCCGATCTGGAAGCTGGGCGTAACTATTTATAAATGACGCCATGTCAACATCAAACGCGAGTAGAGACGCGTAAATCAGCATAACTCATCTATCAACGTCAGCGAAAGCGCGCCAGTCAAAGGGACGTGAACGAAGCACGTCGGCGAACATCAAAGTAGCGTACGCCGAAACTTTAAAACCCTTTGCTTTGGGACTGTCTTCATCACTCACCTAGGCTGCGATCACGACGCTGACTCCGTCCTCATGTCTCCTGCGTAAGAAGAAAAACCGGCGTGTAAGAGTACTGCTGGCCCGATTTCCTTATCGCTGGTAAGTGACGCCAATGACGCATGGGTGTTACAGCGGCAGGTGTAAACGCAAGCGCTACGCGTACAAAGGAAGAGGAAACAAACACCAAACTAAAATAAAAGACCTACGATTAAGCGCATCAAGCGTCAGTTGCTATCGCGACGAAACAACGCCACCGCGCGCGAGTCCACAATAAGGACATGAAAGAAAGCTTTCACGCCGCTCCCGACAGGATCACCCATCAACAAGATCAACAGTCAGCTGACAATCGTTGCCAGTCGTTACGGGGGCAGCCATGGAGGACGACATTTCTTACTGGATGTTACGCTGCACTGTGGCGTCGGCCGGTTATCATCGTGTGCCGGGGTTAACGCTGGATTAGTTGATTCGAGGGTCGAGGTTTACAATTTACGTGAATTACTTGGTAGCGACGCAGGGAGCGAGCAGTGGGACGAGTGAGAGAACTTTATTAATTAGGCTTGTGGGCGCCGCCATGTTGCCCAGTGTTGTAAGCTGATTTTGCGTTCACCGCATCATCTCGTCACGTTTGAGGGTGCTCTGGGTTTTTGTTTCGGTTTACGTTGGCGTTGTTGGCAGTTTTAGAATAGCGCACGCTAAAGCGTTGAGTACGTAAAGAATAGCGTCGTTACCACTGTGCATGCGCCGAACGCCAACCACCTTTTGCGCTTTGCGTGCGATATTTTAGCGTACGCTATTTTTCGGACATTGCGTGCGCTCGCAAAGAGTCTTTGCGCTCCTCCAAGGAACATTCGTGATGAAAAGTGCGCTAAAGCCAAGACGAGGACTTGCAAGCACCTTGGCTCCCCACAACAGCTTAAACTCTAAATTCCCGACAACCAGACCTGCAAGTCGGCCAATGTCATCTACGCGGGGTTTTCACATGAATTGAAATTAAGGGGGGTGTCTAAATTTTTAGGGGATGGGGGGCATTGAGAATATAGACAATTGCAAGCATGGCGCCACAAGTGGTGCCCCATGCGTGCAAGCGCGTGCAACGCGCGGGTGAACGTAGCTTTCGCAAGCTCGTAATCGCACGGGCGTGCCTGCTCGAGCAGAGACATGGCGGCGGCCAGTCGCCCAGCTTGCAATCGTCTATAGGAGTCGTTGCAAATTAAGGGGGTGCCTTCAGAAAAACAAGGGGGGGGGGGGGGGGGGGGGAGGAGTACACCCTCGTAAAAGGGGGGGGGGGGGGGGGGGTTAGGGAAATCACTGCATCTACGCTATTTCCTGCACGAGCTGCCCTGACGCTCTGTACATCGGAGAGACGGACCGACGGCTGCACGAACGATTCCGTGAACACCGCCGTGAAGACTCACAAAACCTTCTTTCGGAACAATTCCACACATGTAGCTGACCATTTCTCTACCTCCGGCCATACTGAGCTAAACATGCGCAACAACGCATAAAGTTGGGCGAGCTGGTTAGACATTATGAAACGGTGCCCTGTTTCGTCGTTACCTCTTCTACTCGCCTCTCGTTTATTTCCGCGCTGTTCCTTTTTCATAATGACTGCACATGCGCGTCTGTGTTATCAGATCAGGTTTCCCCTCCTCCCACGTGCGAAAGAGAGAGAAAATCCGTCTTATCTTCAACCTGAAAACAGATTTCCCCCTTGGTCTCAACACTAAACTTTCTTTCGTGTACTGATATATATATGTATATATATATATATATATATATATATATTTTAGATGTTTAAAAACAAATATTTTTTTCTCTCTTTTCGGCAATTTTGTGGTTGCGCAGGGGAAAGCGACTGGCGCTCTTACACAGCCGTATAGGAACCGTGCGGTTCTAATTCAAGCCCTGAACAGGGCGCCCCTAGCGGCAAACGGGTCCGTTGCATCGGGGAGCTTCTGCCAGTAGCTGCGTTGGTTGTCGACTCGTTGGGCTTTCGACTCGTTGGGTCTTCCGTCTCGATGGATATTCAGGCCGCAAGCCCGAACTTTGGGCTGAAATATGAGTCCAAATGGGCCAAAAAAACGATGCTTTTCTTACGAGCTCAACCAAAGAAGTTCCCCGACCAAAGTCACCTTAGCTAATCGGAGCTAGCAACAGGATTTGGTTGCTCGAAAGAATGGTCACGTTTGCTCGTGCCACACCCACGCCAGTTCACACCGAAAAAACTAAAAAAATGGCGGAATGTCAAAAATGTATTTGAGATAATGAGTACAAGATACTCGGAAATGTATTTAAAATAGAGTATTAAATACTCTCGATCAGAAGTATCCGCAAGATACCAAGATACTTCAAAAATATTTGAAATACAGTATCTTGAGTAGAGTGTTTGAGATAGGCACAAGTCTGATATGTAGCTAAGCCCATCGCTCTGCCTCTATTTCTCTTAGCCTATCCTCAAATTCTCCCTTACAACTAGCTTCCCTGCTCTCGGATAAGCACCATCACATATCGGCCCGTGAACGTTGGTTCGGTGTTTTACCATGTGCTCCTATAGACCTTTAGCACTATGTCATCAGCATACATCAGACCTGGTAATGACCGTTTGATCTTTTCAAGATTGCTCCTTTGCAATTTTTCCTTTAATCATTGGAGCTACAACATGAGCAAGAATGCCGACAAGGGGCATCTCTCTCTAAGACCTGGTTTTACCTTTATTAACTTTGTTCTCTTTCTTTCCCATGTTATTAGGACCATGTCTCTGTTAATTCACCTTAAAAGTTTCAATATTCCGTCGTCCACATCTAAGCTCATCATTATGTTCCACAGATTGCCTTGAATGACATTGTCATAAGCCACCTTAATATCTAAGAATGCTAACCCGGGTGGTCTTCCTTCCTTTTCTGCTCACCTCGATACACTGTGTTAATAAGAATAAATTGTACTCCAACATCCTTTCTTTTGGAACCCATTTTGTAGATCTCCTGCACATTCTCATTTTCTACCCATGCCTGCAATCTTTTTTTGATAGCCTGCATTGCCAACCTGTACAATACTGATGTTACCGTTATGGGTCCGTGGTTAATAATGTCAGCTTTGTCCCCCTTTCCCTTGTACATTAAACTCATTCTTCTTAGCCTCCATTGTTCCGGGGCAGTTCCCTTCATGATAAATCTACTTACTGCTTTCCTAATGCTTTTTTAGGTTCGGTTCTATAACTGTTTTATCAACTTTACTGGTATACAATCTGCGCCTGTTGAAGTACCCGCTGGTACTCTACTATGGTGCCTCGATCGCGTCTTCGACTGGTGTGTTTAGCGCCCTATCCCGCCCATACATCAAAAGTGGTCCCAATGTGGCAACAAATGACGCGAGTGTCATGCTGTTGCCTGTCGCGATCCTGGCGGTTGGCCGTAGAAATGCGGGCGAAAAGCACGAGCGAACGCGAGTGTCGCTGTCGTCATGTTCTCCCCTTTAGGCGTCCCAACTTCCGGCTGCTCTAACTTCCGTGAACTGTCACAGTGGACAGCGACCTGCAGCAGAACAGGCGTCTGCCACCTAGACCACAACTGTTCAAACGCCGCCAGGGTCGCGACCGGTGACAGCATGACACTTTTATGACGTCATCAGGCGGAAATCGAAGGACCACTTTTTTTGGCCGCGGTAAACACACCAGTCGGAGACGCGTTCCAGGCACCATAACCCTACGTTCTGCCTTTTCCCATTTTTTTTATTTGTTTCTGATAGCCTCAACATCAGTACTTGAACTATCCTCCACTGGTGAGGCGCCTTCTATATATTCTATCGCCTTATCCCCTTCAGAGTGATTACCCCCAGGCATGACAATATACTTCTGCTCTGACTTTGTTTTATGACTTAGTGAACTGAAGTGGTTCCAAAACTTCCTGGCTGCATTATCTTGGGGATTAGCGCGGCCTGGATGGTGGTGCGGGCGAGGGTTTCGCCTGCTTCACCTTTCTTGCCGGCTATTCCTCGTACGATGTTCGTTCCTTGTTTCCAAGCTTCCGTCATTTTGCAGATCCAGTCGATGGGGTTGTGCGTGGTGTTGACGGTCGTGCCCCACTGTGGAGTGTTCTTCAGTTCTCTCGATATCTGCCCGTCGAAGTAGAGGTCGGGGTTGTGCTCATGGGCTTTTCCAAATAAGTTTCGTTTTTTTTTTCGGTTGAGGGTTTCATTTTTGCGTTTAGCAGGAATTTTTCGATGACTTCCAGTCCTTTCTGCAGCGCTTCGATCTGCCGCTGTATATCGTGCCTCCTTTGGTGCACATGGTCACATCATCCGCGTATATGGTGAATCAGAGTCCTTCGCTCTTATGTTATTCCAAGGCCAGGGGCGGTTTGCTTATCTTGCGGCCGCGGCCGCGGTTGCGGCCAAGAGGGATTTTTATGTAACGTGACTAGCTCTATGGAAACATGGAACTTGGAAGCATCTATACTCCGCGACAACTTTTCTTGGCAATGCAGTGGAAGGTACAGGCCCGCGTCCCCTCTCCCATTTTGAGTGTGCGCAGGGGCTCCTCCTCCCCCATTTCCGGGGAGAGGAGGAGAACCCGCGCACACTCAAAATGGGAGAGGGGACGCGGGCCTCTACCTTCCACTGCATTGCCAAGAAAAGTTGTCGCGGAGTATAGCGTCCCTGCCTAATGACAGAGAAGTCCGTGTCGCTTCGAGCACAAAAGTTTAATTTCGCTCGGTGAAACTGACCGCAGGTGCCTTCAACTGGGGTCCAATTAACCGCCCCTTTACACTTTAGAAGCCGAAGGTGAAGTTACGGCCGGAGAAGGTAAATATGAGCCAACATAAGAGAAATCCCGCGAGATAAAAGCGGTGGCAGCATATTTATATGTCTGCGCCAGGGAACCGGAGAGAGCCGGGACTCGTTGTCGCGGCGCGAAAGTTCGAGGTTCAAATCGCGTCAGCATTTTTTGTTTATAAATTTATATATTTCGAGAGTGTCTTACTTTTTAACTGCGATCCTTTTTAAAAGTAATCTAAATCATCCACTTGCACGACTGCGCCTTACGCGGTTTTTATTGTTTGTCCCACCTGTTGAATCGACACACCGGAAGAAAAAAAAATATCAAGCCAAGTTAATGCGCTAATACAACCATCTGATATATAGTTTATTAAAAGGAAACCGAGATGACAGCATCGCCATGACTTGCATACAAACGGGGTCGAAACAAGCATCCTTCCCCCAAACCACCCAGGGGTGACATGCATCCACATGCTGAATAGTTTTGGAGATTGTACCGAGCCCTGGGCACGCCTATTTAGTGTCTTTAAAGCCTCTGCATGTCGCCAGATTTTATTGCGTATTTCCCATTCTAGAGAAAAGTTTCGACCACAAATAAAAAAAAAAATGCATACAAACACAAAAGAAAGGAGCCAGCAGCACAAACATTTTATATATAGAACATTTTCTAACGTTTTGTCATTCCCCACTGACCAAAGGAGACGACAGAACCTTGAACTGATATGATCCGCGAAAGATATTGCTTCTTCATTTTCTGTGGAAAAACCAGGGGAAAGGAAAGTGCAGCCTGATTCACATTCGTTTCCAAGAAAAAAAGATGAGATAAGGGGTTCAAGAAGGGTAACCACGAATGGGCAATGTATTGCTCAAAGAGAGTTGCGATACGAGCGGAGCGTCCACTATCACCAGGAGTGCTAAAAATGAAGATACGCCTCCGGAGGACTTCAGACCAAGGCTGAGGGACCCCCAGCGCTGATAACGGTGTAAGAGACGAAATAAACACGGGCGGTGTTTCGTTTACGGGTATGAAAAATATTCAGTGGAGTTCCCTTTGACCAGGTGGCGCTAGGAGCGAACGCATAGACTAGATTGCCTTAAGTAAGAGTCCGTTCAACTGCTAGATCGAAGTACGTGTTTATGGGTGCCATCAAATGGCCAAATTTTGCTGTAAGTGCTACGGGTGGTTTTTCAACGTAAATCCGGTTATAAACAGCCCTGGAAATGCTTGAATATTTTACGCGAGGAATGAAATAACACTTTTCTATAGACGCTATATTTGTTCCGACAGGATAAGCATTTTTAAATGCGAAAAAATGTATAATCCGAAATCTCTAAAGTGGCCATTCAATTGCAAACGCTCTTCATGGTTTGAGTTGAACACACACTTACTTGAGGCTCTCTAGCTTAAACCTTTCGCAAAGTGTGCGGCATCGTCCGCGGCGCCGAAGAGGATGCCGGGAACTTGCTGTATAGGACTGGCTGTGGGCCCGTGACCGTTGACGGGTGCGATCTATATACCCCACTCTCCCTGGCTCACTTCAGAGTCACGTGGTAGATGTTTCAACGGTAAAGAGGAGCATACAGGAAGTCCCCATAATTCACCGCGAGCTTCATGCGCGGCCTTTTGGGATATTTGCGGAAGGTCCAGTGATGTAAATTAAAGTGTCAAACTATATGAAGTTTCAAATTTTGAAGATAAAAGAGCACGATTCCACGGGTAGATCAATTCTTGTTTTCAGCATTATGGGCATAGTTCGACTTCCCGTTCAAAAAGCGTCGCGATACAGAACCTCGTCTTGCTATATAAGCAATATAAAATGGCAAGTAGCTCCGAAGGTTCAAAACAAATTTTTGTTGATCGGTGATTCTTCTTACTATGATGGTTTGCGTGACTCTGGTCACAGCTGAAGCGATGAACCATTTTGGGGAATCGCCGGTTCAGAAGCTTCTGGTGTGAAAATGCTTGAACTGCCCCAGAGTCTCTTTTGTGCTTGTTGAGGCTTATTGTTTTCCTCTCCTTTTGAATGCTTCGCATTATTTAATTCCGGAAAACCTCGAATCCAGTTTTCCGCCAGGCGGCGCCAGTGTTTTCTAAAATTACAAATATGGCCATCTGATTTGCAGTGATTACGCAACGCGCTTTACGTGTTGCGTTCCTTGACGTTTCACGTCGCACGAGATATTAGAGAACCCGGAATCGGGCCCTTGACGATAAGATAATGGCGCCGCTGAGAGAAAAAAAAAAAGGAAAGGGGGGGGGGGGGGGGGGGGACGCAAAAGCAAAGAGGTTTCTTGGCGCTGTGTACGCCGCCGATTGCGACTTTAGGAAAGATTCATCTTCTGACCAAAGGGTAGGCTGTGCGCGAACAAAGTAGCATGAGTGAAAACTTCGAAGGCAAGGTGGCACTGGTCACGGGTGGTGCCATGGGACTCGGAAAAGCGATCACAAAGCTCTTGCTCAGCGAAGGATGCCGCGTGAGTAGTTCTTCTGTCAATCCAAACTCGTGCATTGACAACTTGATCAAATGCTCCAGCAATTAACTCATCTTACAAAATGGAATGTTTCTCGTAAGCTAACCAACCGTACACGAATTTCGTTTGATTTCATGTCGAGTTAGACGTTTCAGATTGTTTTGTGACGCGGGTGTCAGGCACAGACATATCGAATTAAGAGATGTTTTAAACAGTTTATTAAAACAAATATATATTTACAGACTTTTCGACTGGTTTAGTGTGTATTGTAGAGAGGTTATCTGTCCGCCTATAGTTGAAGATCGTTTCAACTGCGTCAAACCCATCCTCGAATCGCGTTTTCAAATTTCCCCCGTCGCCCAGTTTAAGAAGTGGTTGACTCGTATGCCCGGTCTGCGCATGCGCAGTGGTGATGGCAGCGCCATCGTAGTGAGACGCATAAATGCGTCTCGCTGAGTATGTTTTGTG
This sequence comes from Ixodes scapularis, assembly GCF_016920785.2. Lineage (NCBI taxonomy): Eukaryota > Metazoa > Arthropoda > Arachnida > Ixodida > Ixodidae > Ixodes > Ixodes scapularis. Next base: position 127,803,286 of record NW_024609879.1, on the reverse strand, counting down.
AAAGTTCTGTAGATAGAACTCCGGACTTTATTTTTTATATATAATTTTGCACGTTATAGGTTGTTTCCTAGCAACATGTTAGGGCGTAAACAAATTCGTATCGAAGATCCAATAAACTGAGTGCAATTAAACTTTTCACAAAGGTGTATCTTTAGGTGGTGCATTTCTCGTACTAAAATTGCACGAGCCAATACGCGTCTTAGGAACAATATTAGGCCTAAAAATATCCTGTTTTTTTTTTTTTGTTTTTTTCTCCTATGCATGGGAGGAAAACGTTAAAAAACCATCTGGGTGGCGCTGATATACCCACAGGTGGCACAACATAAAGCAAAATGGCGAAAGCTTCTTTTAGATGAACACCGGAAAGCAGATCCAGCAGATCCCAGCGTGTGACTAAATCTGCGCCCCAATGGCCGCTCCGAGAAACAGACTAGAGACAATCGCGACAAATCGCGAAGCCATGGTATGCAAGAACTGTAGTCACGTCGGTATTTCACTAGTAACTAGATGGCATTCACTATCCGCCAGCTGTGAAAAGCGTGTTGGAGCCGAGGCTTTCGCAACGCGCATTTCACACTTTTGAAATTCTCGTTGCTGGCCGACGATAAGTGAGAGAAGGCTGCGAAAGCGATGTATACGAAACGTGCTGAAATGCGAGTTTTGTGAAGACCGTTATAATATTCGACTTTGAACTAAAGACCACAGAGCTAGAGAACCTAAAGAGAGCAATTTAAGTAAAAAAAATCAAACATGGCCTAACCATTCATATTTATGGTCAACACCCCCTGGGGATAAGTGCCGGAGGCTTCGATAAAGAACAACCAAAGTAATAACCGTCAAATTAACTCGTTTATTATAAAATAAACAAAATCAGTTTGTCTATAAAAGAAAACAAGAAAATTCGCAAAACTGTTTCTAGGCTATGATAGAGGCCCAACTATTTCCAAGAATTCGTGTGTCTGATGAAAAATGTAAACCTCACATCCGACGTAAAAATGGTCTAAAAAAAGAATAATATTTTACGTGCTCTCGTGTAGGTTGCTGTTGCTGATATGAACCAGCTGGCGGGGGAAAAGACCCAGCAAGAGTTTCAAGCCATTTATGGTGCGGACAGAATCAAGTTTATCATCTGTGACGTCACCGACGACGAAGCCTTTGAAGGTAATTCTCGAGAAAGCCTCTTTTAAGCTATTTTATTGCGTTCATCCTAAATCCACCATACAAGCTTCCAGCAATGTAGAGCGCGTTCTTTCTTGATATTTTCGTTTGTGCGTGGTCGACTGCGTAGCAATCGCTTGTGAACGCCAGCAACGAGAAAACGCACTGGCGCCATCCATCGGGTTGTTCTGGAACGCTTCCGATCTGTGCACACTTTACGCACAATTCTTTCAGCGTGCTGTGGAAATAATGCCGACAGTGTCACAAGTTACCACATCTGTGGCTAGTTTTATATTTATAGAGCATAAATCTAATCTCGCATATACTAAAAGAAAAAGAAAAAAAACAAAAAAAAACTTCAGTCTACTTTTATCGCGGTTCGGATGTGTTAAGCATGGAAGATAGATGGCGCAAGTGCGGCGGTTGCAAAAGCGGTTGAAACCAATGCGGAGGGCAAGTTCGTCTGCTTCTTGCACGGGGCTTCCGATGACGTCATAACGACGCCGAGTTCTGATTGGTTTTGATAGGAAGGATAGTGGGTGGACCTAAACAATGGACGCCTGGAAGTCTACCCACTATTTTTCTTTCAATCAGCCATTAAGAGCTCGGCGTTGTGACGTCCTTGCAACCGATGTGCAACGTTACTAGATTACCTCAGTTCTAGAACCCCCACGAAGCCCCCCCCCCCCCCCCCCCCCCCCCCCTCTCCCCCTACTCACTTCAGTTCACCTCCCGCAGAGCCGTGTATTGGGAAAGCTTGGCCATTCATTGGTTTGAATAGGCGAGCATCTCGTGGCCAACCACAGGTCACGAAACAGCCCCTAGTGGTGGTCGTGAGCTCTAAAAATGGGACTGGACTAATTTAAGCCATTTTAGCGTCGCTAGAGTAAAAATGAGATTGAGAACTTGGCGCATGTGAGGTTTTTGTCACCTCCATATACGTACATCGGTAGAATAAATGAACGTGCGCTCCAAACCATAACACACTGCGTAGTTGCGACCACTGCTCCTGATTTGCTATAGACGCCATTGTCACCAAGACGCCGAGATTGAACGCTTATCCCTTTGTTGTATAGTGGCCGCTACAGTGGACAAAGTTATTTAATTTTTAAATGAAGTGCTAGGACGCAAAATACCCGTACGCATGGTGTCCACTTCGGTGGACATGTGGGTTTTCGATTGCCACTCATAGATGGCGCCACCGCTCCATTGGTGTTGACATATTCAGCATCTAATATGGCAGCTTCCACAAATTTCGGATAAGGCTCGTGCATCTTCGCAAAAGCGTCATAAACTGTTGCAAAAACTTACTACTCCTCTGTTAAAGGCTTTCATGCCTTCGAGGAAGTCTTGAGGTGTAATCTGTATATATATGAGTATTCAATGAGTCTTCATTGTTCAGTAAGTGATTTATTTGTGGCTCGTCCACTCTAGTGGATACCATGAACAACAGCATTACGGGGCTGTGTGCTATGCACAAATTGTTTTTGGTCAGCGGCGCTGTAAATATATTGGAATGGCCCAATTTTCTGTTGTAGTGAATAAAGTACCATAATTTTACATATCCGAAGAAAAAACAACAACTAGGTTTCGTTATTTTTTGTTTTTGTGGCAAACGACCTGCTACCAAATCGCCTTTGAGGGAAGTAGACATCGATGCGTTATTGGATATCCCACTATCTGACTCAAGAATCAATGTACTAATTAAAGACGTTCTGCCATCAGGAAGTGATGATATTTTAGAGAGCGAGGATGATGACATCGATAATGCCATAGAGGATAATCAAGGCAGGTGTGATGATAGCTCGGTAGATTCCAGCCAAAGTGATGAAAGTGATTATGAGGATCGCGACACGGAAACCCAAGCTCCGTCTACAAGAAAAAGACGTCGAGTTCAAAAGTAAAAGCCAAAGTTGTGGTCATGGGACCAAAGGGATCTTGTGCCGCCAGTGCATGCTGTCCACTGTAGTGGACGTTCTGTAATTAAGAAACTACTTCCTGAAAGCTAAGAAGAAAAAAAATCCTGGGTCTCAGCTTAAAGGGGCCCTGCATTCATATTTAAGCGTCTACCTTTTTTGAGGTTTCCGCGTCTCTTGGGGTTCGGGCAAGCCAGCGGGCACGGAGAGGGTAACTAAATATCAGTGCGTCATATTTTAACCGGACGACGCGGAAACCTCCTCCACCGACGAGGACGACCCGCGGTACCGAAAGCGCGCAAAATCTGACGTCTTTGGTCCTGGGCTTACCATTGGTAAGAGCCGCTAAATGCTTCTTTTTAGTCGAAATACAAAATATAAGTGGCGCAAACCGTTTCAATTATTTATAAAAGTAGTTTCTGTTCAGTATTTTAGATAAAAAAGAAACGAATGCAGTTCATAAAGTACGGAAACAAGAAATGACCCGTCGACATACCCGCCACCAAGCGGTGGAAAAGACGGCGCATACTAGAAAGGAATAGTGGGATCAGGCGCCGACACGAAAAGGTCCCGGATGTACGCGGCGGGGCTGCGGTCGTATGGGCGGGAGCACACTGTGGGCAGGAGGATCCGACCGGCTCCGAGCGTTCCGAAGGCCTTCGGCAAGAAGCTTTGTCTTGCGGTTTGGCCGTTTCGCGGTATGGCAGCGCAAAGCAGCTCCCATTCTAAAGAGATCTTTACCCTGTGTTTGCTGTCTTCTGTGGCCAATGAAGTGTCATGCCGAATGAGTATTTAATCGCGCAGGAAACGCAATGACAGCCGCTCTGGCTGCCCGCTGCATACAGCCTATCCAGAACACGCTTTAATGGTGCCCTCTCGCGCCGTCGACACGGAGTGCGGCAGCCGTGAGCGCTCGATGAGCTCACTACCTCTCTTCTAGTTCACGGCCACTCTGAAGCAACCAAGGACGTCATGAGGGAGGTTATTTTTTGCTTGTTTTTGTAATTTTAATTTGCCTATAACTTTTCAAATAAAGGGAATTTCGAGAAAAGGAAAGTTTTACTAAGCTATTATGTTCAGTGCGCTCAGGTTCGGTGCAAATTAAAAATTAGTAAAAAAGTCATTGCAGGGCCCCTTTAATACCAGTGGTTGCAAAAACGCAACATTTTATGATATGCATAGACAGTTTTAAAGTATGGAACGAAGGGTGAAATTTCACGCTTTACATGTCGTTTGCGATATTGTGACGTCGCAGTCTGCTGATTAGTCGACGCTGTGTCGCAGTTTTAGTTCATGCACTAACGCGCGGTGAATATTCGGCGCTTGGGGAGGCCTTTGCTCCGCCCATTGGCCGAACTCTCTCAATATACGGCTCTGGTCTCCCGTCGTTCGAAGCGCCATCTAGATTTTCGTTTCATAACTGCGTTACATTGAGCAGAGCCGACACGCCATCTAGACGCCGTGCTTTAAAACGTACGTATTCCATGGAATCAACGGGTAGAGTGACCTAGAGCGATAAATTAGCAGCTGAAAGTGACCCCCTATTGGCCGCCGCCAAGTTGTAAATTTTTGACCACATAACCTTGTAGTTTTACGGCTAGATTTTAACGAAGTACCGCGCACAAATAATTGCTCATTGATCTTTAATAACAGTACCGACGAGATAAGTTACGTTTAAGTCCAAAATGTGCTTTTACGACAAAAACTCGCTTCGAAATGCCTCGGCTAGCTGCCGTCAGCCGCGGTTCTGTATTTTGAGTTTTTATCGAAGTTTGGACACTGATCTCTGGGGCTGACAGTATTGAAAAAATAGTTGATCATGTTTCTTTACAGCGATCGCAATTCAAATCTCGGCTCAGTTTTGCGTAAAAGCCTCAGAATTTGGTACGGTCACGTGTCTAGTGGTCAACATTGTACAACATGGCGGCGTCCAGGTGGAGGTCCCTTTGGCCTGGTGAACGGGATGCCAGTTTATCTCTCCAAGCCCCTCTACCTCGTTGCATGGAATACACTGCAGTTACCATAGCAACCGTCCGGCGCGTCAAACGACGTTGCCCCTGTGCAAGAAGCAGACGAACTATAGGTCTTCGCATAGCAGACAAGGTTTATCATTGACGTCATTGTTAGTGGATCCCCGACGCGCAGCAAGCGGCTCGTATTTAATTACAGGGGTGGTAACGTATCTGTCGACTGCATCTAAATACTTAAAATTCAGTATTTGAAATACATGTATTTCAAATACAGACCCTAAATACAATTTTGGGCACCGCTCTCGGTAATCAAATGTTATAGCGAGCACTATTCGCGAACTATAGTCATACATGCAAAGAGCATGAAACTTGCTGCGCTTTCCAAAAGCTTAACATTGAAAAAAGAAAAAAGAAAAGAAGAGAGTAGAACAAGATATTAAGGCGATGAGTACAAGTATTGCCTTTTTGGTTGAGCAATTGAGTTTTTTTTTTTTAACATGTCGAAATAACGACATGTTTGAAAGAAAAAAAAAAGGCCTTTGGTGCATCAACTTAGCCTTTTAAATTAATATCTACATTGAACACATTGTTTTTCCTTCTATTGTATCTGCCTACAAAGTTGTGACAAACACATTTACCTTTACAGCTGGAACATTCTTTCTAAGCACTTTACTCTTAGCTTAAACGTAAGCTCCACTCTTTATTTGGGCGTGGTCTTTCTTAACTGGGTTAAATTTAAGTCTAAGATGTCGAATTGTGAGGACAACATGTATTTGAAACATTATTTGAAGATTATCAAATACACTCGTTGTATTTGTTTCTTGTATTTTAATACTCAGTTTCGTAAAAATGTAAATGAATTTGTAATTAAATACATTTTTAAAGTATTTTGTCCATCCCTGACCTCACTCAAACGCAAATATATGCGGACTAGCCTTCACATCAGCGTGCCAATAACTTTGTCATACTGTATGAATTTTAATTTTGAAAATAGTGTATTATATGCTTAACACGGAGATTTATTTATAAGCATCTAAATAAAAGTAGAAATGAGGAAATAATATAAGCGTGAAAGAAAGAAAAAACACAAGATAGTCATGTATAGTATTTCAAGGGGCACAGGTTATATATATATATATATATATTAGTTTTTCTATTATTAGAATTTTAAATTAGATTTTTACCAACGGAAATAAAATTAATATTTATTCTTTATTTTTATTTTTTTTTTCCTTCTTGTTTGATCTTGTGCCAACCTCCAAAGGAACCCTAGAAGCCTCAGACTAATACTCGGTGCATCAATAATAAACTTAACATTTTCGAGAGAAAAATTGGCAGCGATTTTTACCTACAAATTTCTATAATTAGGATTTTGTGTCTTCGAGCTTATTTTTTGTCAAACTCAGAGGGTGGTTTTCGAAGTTTATGTTTTTGCCCAAAATTCTGAGTTTATTTTTGAAATTCAGAGTTTAATTTCGCAGTGTTTCCCATTAAAAATAAATAATATCCGGCTGTAAACGTATGATAGATAAAAAAAAAAATTAAACGCGCTTGTATAAATTAATATTTTTAAGCTGGATTTGGCGTTGGCGCCGTTGCCATGGTAATACTAATTTGTCCCACGACAAAAGTTGCACAAACGCGTTGCTTCGATGAACGTGGACAGCTTAAAATCAATAAACTCCTGGAGGCAGTCGCGGGAAAGCTCGTATTCATCCCATCCTATTCCATCAACCATAGCCTCCTATATACTGACAAAGCCTGGCAGATCGCCACGAGACGCGGCCGCCAAAATGGAAAAGGTAGAGCGACAGACAACGGATGAGAGGAGAGCCATGTGACTGGCGCCCCGCTGCGGCGAGACGCCGAAACACGCTTCTCCCCAGCGAACGAATGTGTTTCGGATCCTCGCCTTTGCAAAAGCTGTGCGCTTACGTCCAGGTTCCCCGAGAAATGGCTCTTTGATGCTCCGTGATACCAGATCCTCACGCTCCAAATCTGCTCCGTCGTCGAAATGCCAGGCTTTGTGAGAGGAGGCTATGCATGAACCCACCCCGCGGCCGCGCGAGGTGGAGTGGTAAAATAGAGGGATTACGGTCAGTGCGCGAACGATCTGGTGGAAGTTGTATATTTGTTTTGTGGTGATTATTGTATGCAAACGCATTGTATTTTGTTGTAACCTCTATAGTCCGTTTTATCGTGGGTAGCGCCTTGTTGAGAGCGAGAGAGAAAACGGGAAAGGACCACCGGCGCTTTCCCCCTTTCTGGTTGTGTAGAAAGAGTGAAAGTCCCGGGGATGAGAGGCTTGGCCGGTGTTGGGTGTCTGCAGCGCCCCAAATTCGTTCACGCTTTCTTCTTTGTTTCAAACTCCCAAACTTAATTAGAGCCATGGTCTTCGATGGCGACAGTTCCCCGGTCATCGGGACACCATTGCTGGGTGATAAGGTGCAGGAATAACGACAGATAGCGTCGAATACTTCCGAGGACTTATATGTAGCTTGCACAGAATCCGGCAAGGCGAGTGCGGCTGCAATGTTTTTTAAGCTCCATCGCTTTCCGCATGACTGGAAATGGTAAACCATTTATCAATTTTTGCTTGCAATGGGGGCCTATTTCACCGTAGCCATTTTTAGTAATCAACAAAGCGATACACGAAACGGGAACCTCGATTAACTTTTGTAAACACCCGGAGCTGCAACAGATCGTTTTGCTGCGCTGCTTTTTTCTTCCTGTCCGTGTTCTTATATTCCCATTTGTATTAACGACGAAGATGTTCTAGATGTACTTATATCGAACCGCAGAAAGCCTCAAAGCAGCCACTAATTATTTTACTGTTTGATGCAATATTTTGAGTACTCACCTCCCATTTCTATCGCTGGCACGTTCGCTGCCGCTGTTCCCCCCGTCGCTGCACTGACGGATGCCATGACTCGAACAAAGGAACTTACACACTGGGCTCGTAAACGCAGATCGCAACACACGAGACGAACCGTGCAGCGACTATCCAGCGTTTCAAAGCGCCCAATCAACAGAAACAACCCACCAGCGGCACTCCAAGGAGCGCTTTTGCCGGCTCTCTGGTAACACACAGAAGATCGCGATTCAGGAAAACCGATAGAACTACCATTTCAAAAAATTTCCAGCCTCACCCGGCGGCAGAAATGAGCCTTCAGCTAAGTGTTGTCGATGATAAAATCGGGTCAGTCATCACTGCAAATTATCAATATTAAGATATATATTGATACAAAATTTTACAAGCTCGAACAGCAGTTACCACGAGAATACTCGCACGCACCTTGCGAGCATACCCCATGTTCATCGGCGGTACAGCGTTCGGTGCGCGCTCCATTCACAAAATGTTCCGAGCACAGTCGAGAGGCTGGCGTTGAGGAAACGCCTTTTTCGGTTTGCGGACGCAATCCACTGCCGCCTGAAACTGGGGTCATGTGGAAAGCGTGGACATTGCAGCCGCTCTCGCCTTGCCGGATTCCTTGCAAGCTACATAGGTCCTCGGATAGTATTCGACGCTTTCTGTTTTTATTCGTGCTTCCTATGACCGAGAAATGGTTTCCCCATGACCGGGGAACTGTTGCCATCGAAGCCCGTAGCTCTAATTAAGTTTGTGAGTTTAAAACACAAAAGTAAGTGCGAACGAAGTTGGGGCACTGCAGACACCCAACACCGGCCAAGCCTCTCATCCGGGACTTTCACTCTTTCTAGACAACCAGAAAGGGGGAAAGCGCCGGTAGCCCTTTCTCCTTTTCTCTCTCGCCCTCTTTTAGTCCGTTGGAACCTAAGAACGAAGGGCGAGGGTAAGACGGGCCTGGGAGGAGGAAGCAGACGAAACGCTAAAGAGAGAAGGAGGTTTTCCCCTCTCTTCTCCAGCGTTCCGTCTGCTCCCTCCTCCCCGGCCCGTCTTACCCTCGCCCTTCGTTCTTAGGTTCCAACGGACTAAAAGGTTTTTACCTAAACCTGAAGGTGGTTGTGCTTTATAGGTGGCCTCTCTTTGTTTTTTTTGTGATGTGAGTGAGGGCAGAGCCTTTTATAGAGGCTCTAGGTGAGGGTTGTGCGCGCGCCCTTGAAAAACAGGATGTTCGGTGGTTTGGTGGCGGTTGCAGTTCTGCATATAAGGAGGTTGGTTGAACAAAATTATTAGCTGAGTTAGCTGGGTCTGTCCCTGTTACTTTATATTCCACTGTAAAGAAACAGTTTTCCTTCTTCTGCTTCAGTCTCGGGTTAAAGTCATCATGGAATAGAAAAGTTTTAACTGGCTCTCTTCCCCATTTTATGCAATCTCTATGGTAGATAGCTTTTAGTGTTACAGAAACAACCTCCCCTTCTTTTAAAGCACAGATAGTATGGCCCAAACTGGAAACCAAAACAGTGGCTTTCGTCGTCACTCAAAAGTACAATGGCCCGTTGTCCTGAATGAACCTTGTCGAGTTAAGCGATAATACCCCTTTTGACAATGGTCCGAGATTTATAAGATAACTGTGGAGACATCTTCCCAAGACCATGGGCCCTGTGTGCTGATCAAACTTACTTGTAAAATATTGTCTTTCTTTCTTTCTTTTTTAGGGGGGGGGGGGGGGGGGGGGGGAATCGGCACAGTAAAATTCGGAGTTTATCGGATAAATTGGAGATTACCAAAATTTTACCGGCGGGTGTTTTTCGCAGTTTTCCGGATTTATCAGAAAACATTGAACCTTACCTATAGGGAATCGGTGAGGGAATTGGTCCACAACGTGACGTTTATTTTCCCGCTAAATTTATCGAAAAATGCACGGACGGATGGACAAAAGTTTGGGTTTGGGGGCGGCGTTAAAAAGGCATCCCAGGCTTTAATGAATACAGACAATATTTAAAACAACGCTCGAATGTAACTGGAGGTGGAAAAGGAACCCCCACGAAGGCACAGAACGACAGCCGATGTTACATGCATATGTCGTTTTAAAATTGCGCCTGTATTTATTTCCTCTCCGCGTTCTCGTTATAGAACTATTTTCGTTCACATATTGTGTAGATATTGCTGAATGTTAATTAATTCGTTAGAAAACATGATTGCGCTTTGAAGACGGGGACATAGGAAGGACAGACACCACAGAGCGCTCTGTGGTGTCTGTCCTTCCTATGTCCCCGTCTTCAAAGCGCAATCATGTTTTCTAACCTACCATACCAACTTGCCCAACAATCAGCACTTGTTAATTAATTCCTTATTTAAGTCGTTTTTTTTTTGTTTTCTTTTTTACAGCGGAGCTGTTAAGGGCTAGTTTCCCCAGTATCGTGTCCGTCAGAAAACAAATGATGACACGAAACTCTGTACAGCTACCGTCATCTATGAACGATGGCGGCAACCAGACAAACGGCAAGCCGATTTGTTGGTTTCCGCCGCCGCTCATAGGTGGCGGTATCTGTCCAGCCTTTCCACTCTGGCTTGCCGACTTTCGGCCGGCCATTACTTCATTCCCACCAGGGATGGGCAAAATACATGCAAATATGTATTGAAATACAAATACAAAATACTTCGTCAAAAATGTATTTAATTACAAATCTAATTACATTTCCAGAAAAGCATTTAAGTACAAGATACAAATACAACCAAATGTACTTGGTGTCCTCCAAATACTTTTCCAAATACATTCATCAAAATGTGTGTCAGCGACTTCAGGGCACCTGCAACGGGTTTCTGGGTATCTCATTTTAATTTTGCATCGCACACTCGGGAGTTAGTGTGCGAGGCTCTAGTAACTTAATAGAAATATAATCAAAAAAATGTAATCAGGTTGGACGTAATAGGTGAAAAAAGTACAGATCTTCAAGCAGCTTTTTTTGTCGATTACATTTTGATATAGACCAACAAAGAACCGAGACGACCAAGACGCGCAGCACTATAGCTAGATATTTTTTTTATTGTTGCAATTCGCAACAGCTATTCTTGCCCTGGACTAGCACCGTAATCACAAAGTCACTATACGCTCGTGCTTGATTGAGAGACACTGCATTCGGTGCAGAACATAGTTTTCTTCCTGCTCTGGACAGTGACAATAAATTTGAGGGATGTATATTCGCCCACAAAATTGTATTTAATTACAATTGTATTTGAAATACCCGCGTTTTAGTATATAAATACACACAACAAATACATTACCCAATTTGTAATTAAATACAAATGCAAAATACACAAAGTATTTGAAATACGTATTTCAAATACTTGTATTTGAAATACTGCCCCTCCCTGAGTCCCACCATAGTACTGCTTCGCTGGTCTTTCGTCTTCACCACAATAAAAAGGCTGTTTTTTTTTTTAAATTCGGAATTAAGTTTTGTTTTAGGTTTAGATTCTGTTTTGTTTCAGACTGCTTCAGAGAGGTGAAGAAGACATTTGGCCGCCTGGACATCACTGTGAACAACGCTGGGTTTGCGGTCGAGTCGCGTTGGAGAAAGATCTTCGAAATCAACACGGTAAGCAGCGATTTAACCATATCAGTATATAGTAATCACCAGAAGACAGTCGAAGCATATGATAAGGTTTCACACCTCATGTCCAATTCAACATTCGGGGATAGGGCTTCAACATTCGTGGGTAAGAAAATGATCGTAATTAAATCTCAAATGATCAAAGCAGTATTATGACGTCATTAAACACTTTATCGGTAATCTCAGATATAATTATACCCTGGAAGTGGCCTCGTAAATATATACAGTTTCGGTAAGGTCCACGCCTAATAAAATTGACTTGTTGTTGGTTTTCAATACCCAGATGGCCGTTTACTTTGGTACTCTGCTCGCGTTAAAGTACATGGGAAAAGATCATGGAGGTGACGGCGGATTCGTTATTAACATCGCGTCAATCGCAGGTAAGTGGTGCCTATATGTGAGTAGTTTTAACTTTTAAGGCGACATTGCCGTGTGAATTTTGATTCCCGGTGTAAACTTTATAATTATAAAAAATGAGCATATTAATTTACAGCGTGCGCTTATCTGTTGGAATAGATATGATTAGGCTGTTGTTTTCCCTTGTGAATCGGCAACTCGGGCGTTAAATGTAGTGTTTTCTTTTTCACCAGCACTTGCGTTCAACTGACCACTTCTCTTCTAGTAGGAATGTATATAGCAAATTGACTTTACGTTCTTTTTTGCCTACCAAGCTACATAAGACCCCTTTTCCAGCGCTTGTCGTGTACACTTCTCACTCGTCCTTCGTCTAATTTTTGCGCTTTTTTTTGGTTGTAATGCATCACCAACTCACCCAAGTTATGACTCGTGTACAAGCTACATAGAATTGCGTGAAGGTCGCTACCCTCGAGATCATGAAATAACTCTCTCCCATAGCACTAGAGTGCTTCGCATAGAAGGGCGCTTTTTTGCGGTCTGTCAAAAACAAATAAAGATAGTGAAATGCATCGACAACCAACAGATAAGGCGAAACATGCTTTTGTGAAGACACCTAAAAACCCCAGGGTTTTCAGGGCAGAAGTTCCCCTGGGTTTTTACCTTAAAATCCCTTAGAAACCCGCAGCGAAAACCCCTAGATCCTCCCCTAGAATTTCCCCTAGACTAGGGGACGATCCCTATAGTTTTGGAAACCTGCACCGACACAGAAGTTGATCTGCAGAAATCAAAACAAAAAATCAAGAACTAGTTCTTTTGTGTTTTTGTTTTTCTCTTTCATAATAAAGTGTTGTGTTTTTAAAATTACGAAAACAAACGTGCCATTTTCACCTAGTGCTCTCTGTAGTGCCTAACGGCCCTGAGAGTGAATAGGGAAGTGTCGTAGACCGTTTTCGCCGTCCCTGAACGCTCTCCGCAACTAGCCACGACACCCGGAACTCTACAGTCAAGGCCATCAGCGCGCAAATGCAGTAGCGGCTTCTTCGTGGCGGAGGGCTTAGCGGAGGGGGAAACGCGGTCTACGAAAACTCCCTAATAGGGAGTTTTCGTAGATGGTTTTCGCCGACCCGCAACGCTCTCCGCAACCCGCCACGACACCCGGAACTCCACAGTCAAGGCCATCTGCGCGCAGAAGCAGTAGCGGCTTCTTCGTGGCGGAGGGCTGAGCGGAGGGAGAAACGCGGTCTACGAAAACTCCCTAATAGGGAGTTTTCGTAGATGGTTTTTGCCGACCCGCAACGCTCTCCGCAACCCGCCACGACACCCGGAACTCCACAGTCAAGGCCATCTGCGCGCAGGCGCAGTAAGCGGCTTCTTTGTGGCGGAGGGCTTAGCGGAGGGGGAAACGCGGTCTACGAAAACTCCCTAATAGGGAGTTTTCGTATATGGTTTTCGCCGACCCGCAACGCTCTCCGCAACCCGCCACGACACCCGGAACTCTACAGTCAAGGCCATCTGCGCGCAGGAGCAGTAGCGGCTTCTTCGTGGCGGAGGGCTTAGCGGAGGGGGAAACGCGGTCTACGAAAACTCCCTAATAGGGAGTTTTCGTAGCTGGTTTTCGCCGACCCGCAACGCTGTCCGCAACCCGCCACGACACCCGGAACTCTACAGTCAAGGCCATCTGCGCGCAGGAGCAGTAGCGGCTTCTTCGTGGCGGAGGGCTTAGCGGAGGGGGAAACGCGGTCTACGAAAACTCCCTAATAGGGAGTTTTCGTAGATGGTTTTCGCCGACCCGCAACGCTCTCCGCAACCCGCCACGACACCCGGAACTCTACAGTCGAGGCCATCTGCGCGCAGGAGCAGTAGCGGCTTCTTCGTGGCGGAGGGCTTAGCAGAGGGGGAAACGCGGTCTACGAAAACTCTCTAATAGGGAGTTTTCGTAGATGGTTTTCGCCGACCCGCAACGCTCTCCGCAACCCGCCACGACACCCGGAACTCCACAGTCAAGGCCATCTGCGCGCAGGCGCAGTAAGCGGCTTCTTCGTGGCGGAGGGCTTAGCGGAGGGGGAAATGCGGTCTACGAAAACTCCCTAATAGGGAGTTTTCGTAGATGGTTTTCGCCGACCCGCAACGCTCTCCGCAACCCGCCACGACACCCGGAACTCTACAGTCAAGGCCATCTGCGCGCAGGAGCAGTAGCGGCTTCTTCGTGGCGGAGGGCTTAGCGGAGGGGAAACGCGGTCTACGAAAACTCTCTAATAGGGAGTTTTCGTAGATGGTTTTCGCCGACCCGCAACGCTCTCCGCAACCCGCCACGACACCCGGAACTCTACAGTCGAGGCCATCTGCGCGCAGGCACAGTAAGCGGCTTCTTCGTGGCGGAGGGCTTAGCGGAGGGGGAAATGCGGTCTACCAAAACTCCCTAATAGGGAGTTTTCGTAGATGGTTTTCGCCGACCCGCAACGCTCTCCGCAACCCGCCACGACACCCGGAACTCTACAGTCAAGGCCATCTGCGCGCAAGAGCAGTAGCGGCTTCTTCGTGGCGGAGGGCATAGCGGAGGGGGAAACGCGGTCTACGAAAACTCCCTAATAGGGAGTTGTCGTAGATGGTTTTTGCCGACCCGCAACGCTCTCCGCAACCCGCCACGACACCCGGAACTCTACAGTCAAGGCCATCTGCGCGCAGGAGCAGTAGCGGCTTCTTCGTGGCGGACGGCTGAGCGGAGGGGGAAACGAAAACTCTCTAATAGGGAGTTTTCGTAGATGGTTTTCGCCGACCCGCAACGCTCTCCGCAACCCGCCACGACACCCGGAACTCTACAGTCAAGGCCATCTGCGGGCAGGAGCAGTAGCGGCTCTTCGTGGCGGACGGCTGAGCGGAGGGGGAAACGCGGTCTACGAAAATTCCCTAATAGGGAGTTTTCGTAGATGGTTTTCGCCGACCCACAACGCTCTCCGCAACCCGCCACGAACCCCGAAACTCCACAGTCAAGGCCATCTGCGCGCAGGAGCAGTAGCGGCTTCTTCGTGGCGGAGGGCTTAGCGGGGGGGGGGGGGGGAAACGCGGTTTACGAAAACTCCCTAACAGGAAGTTTTCGTAGACGGTTTTCGCCGACCCGCAACGCTCTCCGCAACCCGCCACGACACACGGAACTCTACAGTCAAGGCCATCTGCGCGCAAGCGCAGTAAGCGGCTTCTTCGTGGCGGAGGGTTTAGCGGAGGGGGAAACGCGGTCTACGAAAACTCCCTAATAGGGAGTTTTCGTAGATGGTTTTCGCCGACCCGCAACGCTCTCCGCAACCCGCCACGAGACCCGGAACTCTACAGTCGAGGCCATCTGCGCGCAGGAGCAGTAGCGGCTTCTTCGTGGCGGAGGGCTTAGCGGAGGGGGAAACGCGGTCTACGAAAATTCCCTAATAGGGAGTTTTCGTAGATGGTTTTCGCCGACCCACAACGCTCTCCGCAACCCGCCACGAACCCCGAAACTCCACAGTCAAGGCCATCTGCGGCAGGAGCAGTAGCGGCTTCTTCGTGGCGGAGGGCTTAGCGGGGGGGGGGGGGGGGGGGGGGAACGCGGTCTACGAAAACTCCCTAACAGGAAGTTTTCGTAGACGGTTTTCGCCGACCCGCAACGCTCTCCGCAACCCGCCACGACACACGGAACTCTACAGTCAAGGCCATCTGCGCGCAAGCGCAGTAAGCGGCTTCTTCGTGGCGGAGGGTTTAGCGGAGGGGGAAACGCGGTCTACGAAAACTCCCTAATAGGGAGTTTTCGTAGATGGTTTTCGCCGACCCGCAACGCTCTCCGCAACCCGCCACGACACCCGGAATTCCACATTCAAGGCCATCTGCGCGCAGGAGCAGTAGCGGCTTCTTCGTGGCGGACGGCTGAGCGGAGGGGGAAACGCGGTCTACGAAAATTCCCTAATAGGGAGTTTTCGTAGATGGTTTTCGCCGACCCACAACACTCTCCGCAAACCGCCACGACACCCGGAACTCCACGGTCAAGGCCATCTGCGCGCAGGAGCGGTAGCGACTCCATCATGGCGGACGGCTGAGCGGATGGGGAAACGTGGTCTACGACAACTCCCTAATAGGGAGTTTTCGTAGATGGTTTTCGCCGACCCGCAACGCTCTCCGCAACCCGCCACGACACCCGGAACTCTACAGTCAAGGCCATCAGCGCGCAAGCGCAGTAGCGGCTTCTTCGTGGCGGAGGGCTTAGCGGAGGGGGAAATGCGGTCTACGAAAACTCCCTAATAGGGAGTCTTCGTAGATGGTTTTCGCCAACCCGCAACGCTCTCCGCAACTCGCCACGAACCCCGAAACTCTACAGTCAAGGCCATCTGCGCGCAGGAGCAGTAGCGGCTTCTTTGTGGCGGAGGGCTGAGCGGAGGGGGAAACGCGGTCTACGAAAACTTCCTAATAGGGAGTTTTCGTAAATGGTTTTCGCCGACCCGCAACGCTCTCCGCAACCCGCCACGACACCCGGAATTCCACATTCAAGGCCATCTGCGCGCAGGAGCAGTAGCGGCTTCTTCGTGGCGGACGGCTGAGCGGGGGGGGAAACGCGGTCTACGAAAATTCCCTAATAGGGAGTTTTCGTAGATGGTTTTCGCCGACCCACAACACTCTCCGCAACCCGCCACGACACCCGGAACTCCACAGTCAAGGCCATCTGCGCGCAGGAGCGGTAGCGACTCCATCGTGGCGGACGGCTGAGCGGATGGGGAAACGTGGTCTACGACAACTCCCTAATAGGGAGTTTTCGTAGATGGTTTTCGCCGACCCGCAACGCTCTCCGCAACCCGCCACGACACCCGGAACTCTACAGTCAAGGCCATCAGCGCGCAAGCGCAGTAGCGGCTTCTTCGTGGCGGAGGGCTTAGCGGAGGGGGAAATGCGGTCTACGAAAACTCCCTAATAGGGAGTTTTCGTAGATGGTTTTCGCCGACCCACAACGCTCTCCGCAACCCGCCACGACACCCGGAACTCTACAGTCAAGGTCATCTGCGCGCAAGCGCAGTAGCGGCTTCTTCGTGACGGAGGGCTTAGCGGAGGGGGAAACGCGGTCTACGAAAACTCCCTAATAGGGAGTTTTCGTAGATGATTTTCGCCGATCCGCAACGCTCTCCGCAACCCGCCACGGCACCCGGAACTCTACAGTCAAGGCCATCAGCGCGCAAGCGCAGTAGCGGCTTCTTCGTGGCGGAGGGCTTAGCGGATGGGGAAACGCGGTCTACGAAAACTCCCTAATAGGGAGTTTTCGTAGATGGTTTTCGCCGACCCGCAACGCTCTCCGCAACCCGCCACGACACCCGGAACTCTACAGTCGAGGCCATCTGCGCGCAGGAGCAGTAGCGGCTTCTTCGTGGCGGAGGGCTTAGCAGAGGGGGAAACGCGGTCTACGAAAACTCTTTAATAGGGAGTTTTCGTAGATGGTTTTCGCCGACCCGCAACGCTCTCCGCAACCCGCCACGACACCCGGAACTCCACAGTCAAGGCCATCTGCGCGCAGGCGCAGTAAGCGGCTTCTTCGTGGCGGAGGGCTTAGCGGAGGGGGAAATGCGGTCTACCAAAACTCCCTAATAGGGAGTTTTCGTAGATGGGTTTCGCCGACCCGCAACGCTCTCCGCAACCCGCCACGACACCCGGAACTCCACAGTCAAGGCCATCTGCGCGCAGGAGCAGTAGCGGCTTCTTCGTGGCGGAGGGCTTAGCGGAGGGGGAAACGCGGTCTACGAAAACTCCCTAATAGGGAGTTTTCGTAGATGGTTTTCGCCGACCCGCAACGCTCTCCGCAACCCGCCACGACACCCGGAACTCTACAGTCAAGGCCGTCTGCGCGCAAGCGCAGTAAGCGGCTTCTTCGTGGCGGAGGGCTTAGCGGAGGGGGAAACGCGGTCTACGAAAACTCCCTAATAGGGAGTTTTCGTAGATGGTTTTCGCCGACCCGCAACGCTCTCCGCAACCCGCCACGACACCCGGAACTCTACAGTCAAGGCCATCTGCGCGCAGGAGCAGTAGCGGCTTCTTCGTGGCGGAGGGCTTAGCGGAGGGGAAACGCGGTCTACGAAAACTCTCTAATAGGGAGTTTTCGTAGATGGTTTTCGCCGACCCGCAACGCTCTCCGCAACCCGCCACGACACCCGGAACTCTACAGTCGAGGCCATCTGCGCGCAGGAGCAGTAGCGGCTTCTTCGTGGCGGAGGGCTTAGCGGAGGGGGAAACGCGGTCTACGAAAACTCTAATAGGGAGTTTTCGTAGATGGTTTTCGCCGACCCGCAACGCTCTCCGCAACCCGCCACGACACCCGGAACTCCACAGTCAAGGCCATCTGCGCGCAGGCGCAGTAAGCGGCTTCTTCGTGGCGGAGGGCTTAGCGGAGGGGGAAACGCGGTCTACGAAAACTCCCTAAAAGGGAGTTTTCGTAGATGGTTTTCGCCGACCCGCAACGCTCTCCGCAACCCGCCACGACACCCGGAACTCTACAGTCAAGGCCATCTGCGCGCAAGAGCAGTAGCGGCTTCTTCGTGGCGGAGGGCATAGCGGAGGGGGAAACGCGGTCTACGAAAACTCCCTAATAGGGAGTTGTCGTAGATGGTTTTTGCCGACCCGCAACGCTCTCCGCAACCCGCCACGACACCCGGAACTCTACAGTCAAGGCCATCTGCGCGCAGGAGCAGTAGCGGCTTCTTCGTGGCGGACGGCTGAGCGGAGGGGGAAACGAAAACTCTCTAATAGGGAGTTTTCGTAGATGGTTTTCGCCGACCCGCAACGCTCTCCGCAACCCACCACGACACCCGGAACTCTACAGTCAAGGCCATCTGCGGGCAGGAGCAGTAGCGGCTTCTTTCGTGGCGGACGGCTGAGCGGAGGGGGAAACGCGGTCTACGAAAATTCCCTAATAGGGAGTTTTCGTAGATGGTTTTCGCCGACCCACAACGCTCTCCGCAACCCGCCACGAACCCCGAAACTCCACAGTCAAGGCCATCTGCGCGCAGGAGCAGTAGCGGCTTCTTCGTGGCGGAGGGCTTAGCGGGGGGGGGGGGGGGGGGGGGGAAACGCGGTCTACGAAAACTCCCTAACAGGAAGTTTTCGTAGACGGTTTTCGCCGACCCGCAACGCTCTCCGCAACCCGCCACGACACACGGAACTCTACAGTCAAGGCCATCTGCGCGCAAGCGCAGTAAGCGGCTTCTTCGTGGCGGAGGGTTTAGCGGAGGGGGAAACGCGGTCTACGAAAACTCCCTAATAGGGAGTTTTCGTAGATGGTTTTCGCCGACCCGCAACGCTCTCCGCAACCCGCCACGAGACCCGGAACTCTACAGTCGAGGCCATCTGCGCGCAGGAGCAGTAGCGGCTTCTTCGTGGCGGAGGGCTTAGCGGAGGGGGAAACGCGGTCTACGAAAACTCCCTAATAGGGAGTTTTCGTAGATGGTTTTCGCCGACCCGCAACGCTCTCCGCAACCCGCCACGACACCCGGAATTCCACATTCAAGGCCATCTGCGCGCAGGAGCAGTAGCGGCTTCTTCGTGGCGGACGGCTGAGCGGAGGGGGAGACGCGGTCTACGAAAATTCCCTAATAGGGAGTTTTCGTAGATGGTTTTCGCCGACCCACAACACTCTCCGCAAACCGCCACGACACCCGGAACTCCACGGTCAAGGCCATCTGCGCGCAGGAGCGGTAGCGACTCCATCGTGGCGGACGGCTGAGCGGATGGGGAAACGTGGTCTACGACAACTCCCTAACAGGGAGTTTTCGTAGATGGTTTTCGCCGACCCGCAACGCTCTCCGCAACCCGCCACGACACCCGGAACTCTACAGTCAAGGCCATCAGCGCGCAAGCGCAGTAGCGGCTTCTTCGTGGCGGAGGGCTTAGCGGAGGGGGAAATGCGGTCTACGAAAACTCCCTAATAGGGAGTTTTCGTAGTTGTTTTTTGCCGACCCGCAACGCTCTCCGCAACTCGCCACGAACCCCGAAACTCTACAGTCAAGGCCATCTGCGCGCAGGAGCAGTAGCGGCTTCTTTGTGGCGGAGGGCTGAGCGGAGGGGGAAACGCGGTCTACGAAAACGTCCTAATAGGGAGTTTTCGTAAATGGTTTTCGCCGACCCGCAACGCTCTCCGCAACCCGCCACGACACCCGGAATTCCACATTCAAGGCCATCTGCGCGCAGGAGCAGTAGCGGCTTCTTCGTGGCGGACGGCTGAGCGGAGGGGGAAACGCGGTCTACGAAAATTCCCTAATAGGGAGTTTTCGTAGATGGTTTTCGCCGACCCACAACACTCTCCGCAACCCGCCACGACACCCGGAACTCCACAGTCAAGGCCATCTGCGCGCAGGAGCCGTAGCGACTCCATCGTGGCGGACGGCTGAGCGGATGGGGAAACGTGGTCTACGACAACTCCCTAATAGGGAGTTTTCGTAGATGGTTTTTGCCGACCCGCAACGCTCTCCGCAACCCGCCACGACACCCGGAACTCTACAGTCAAGGCCATCAGCGCGCAAGCGCAGTAGCGGCTTCTTCGTGGCGGAGGGCTTAGCGGAGGGGGAAATGCGGTCTACGAAAACTCCCTAATAGGGAGTTTTCGTAGATGGTTTTCGCCGACCCACAACGCTCTCCGCAACCCGCCACGACACCCGGAACTCTACAGTCAAGGTCATCTGCGCGCAAGCGCAGTAGCGGCTTCTTCGTGACGGAGGGCTTAGCGGAGGGGGAAACGCGGTCTACGAAAACTCCCTAATAGGGAGTTTTCGTAGATGATTTTCGCCGATCCGCAACGCTCTCCGCAACCCGCCACGGCACCCGGAACTCTACAGTCAAGGCCATCAGCGCGCAAGCGCAGTAGCGGCTTCTTCGTGGCGGAGGGCTTAGCGGATGGGGAAACGCGGTCTACGAAAACTCCCTAATAGGGAGTTTTCGTAGATGGTTTTCGCCGACACGCAACGCTCTCCGCAACCCGCCACGACACCCGGAACTCCACAGTCAAGGCCATCAGCGCGCAAGCGCAGTAGCGGCTTCTTCGTGGCGGAGGGGGAAAGGCGGTCTACGAAAACTCCCTAATGAATACATTCGCCCCGGTGCGTCCTCATAGTCGTAGCTTCACCCCCTTAGAGGGAGAGGCACACGTGCTTGAACAGGAACATGCGAGTCTACGGTCACGTGTGCCTTAGCTCATAAGGAAAGATAACATCACATACGATTTCTGTCTTGCATCTTTGGCTCCAGAATCACACACTTAGAAAGGGCATCCGCTTAGGCTTCGTGTAAGACAGTATCGTCGAAGATAGGAGAAGATGCTACGTACACTTAGAACGGGCAGAGCACCTGCCAAGCCTAAGCTAAGGGCATCCAACAGTTTGTGTTCATTCACGGCAAAAACGTATAAAAATCAAAAAATTTAAAACTGTTTTTTCTTTTTTCGGCCATAGCGGCAATTGAACAGCTTGACATCTCCACAAGGAGGGCTGTTAGTGATACGTCCTTGCGAAGGAGAAATATACGAAACGGCGGCAACTGAACATGAAACGTTCTAAAGATTGCTTTTTGCAAATAGAGGAATGAATGGCACTTTATATCTTCCGTTCCCTTCAGTATAGTACACACATATCCTGCCTAGATCGTTGTGTTTGGGAGGGTAGAAAGACAACCATTTTTGTTCACGACATAAAAACGTCACCAAAGAGGTTCTTCGTGTAGAAAAAGGAAAATTGTGGCACCTAACGATTCGCATTGTGTATACTCGTCGCACATGCGAAGCGATAGGCTCTGAATGGAAGTTCTGCGCGAAAAATGGAAAATAGGCATATGTTATTTTTAGTTTTCTTGTCCGCGGTTCTGACAATTCACGAAAATAAGCTCGTGGACACGTTAGCGTCCCTTTAACATCTTTCGCAGTAGAAAACAAATTTGCATATATCTCGTTCTGCCTCTCACGTGGACTAGCGAAAACTATATATCAGTTGCGGTGCGTGTGGTGCAAATCCTTTCCGCGGTTTCACGGGTTAATTGATTGAAGGGCTCTCTACACCAGCGATCTGCGTTTTGTAATCATACATGACTGGCGTGGCAGAAGTAAAGCGTTCCGGAGCGTTGTTTCAATCTGTTCCCCGATTCCTGATCTTTGCCGCAACGATATCATCTTGCAGCGCTGAAGATCTATATGTTTGCCTTGTTTCTAAAATTTTCGATCCATATTCTGAGCTACCGCTAAGTCAAGTTTATATAAGAATATGCATAAAAAAGAAGAAAGAAGAAGAAAGTGAACGCTTATGTTTTTAATGGTCTAATACTACCGAAACGGCAAACGGCAATTCACAAGATTTACACAGATGTTTGTGTTTTCACGATGCTTTAAAAAATTTCGAGGCTGTAAATCAAACTTTACACATTGTAAAAGAAAAGGTATTTAAGTTTTTGTTAATGTACACTTTAAATCGAGGTAAAAATAATGATTAAAACTAATAAAGAAATCAGATTAATTTGATTTTACTGTCGAGGCCGGTTACACCGAAGTGAACGGGAATCGGAACCCACTTCGCTATATCCGCTATTTCGTTATAACCGACGCAGGTTATAACGCAGTGCAAAAGGGGATGGGAAATCGTGATCGCTTCGCTGTAGCTGCTATTTCGTTACAACCGATTTCGTTATAACCGGCCTGTAATGGCTTTAGCTAGAAAATGGTGATTCTTTATCGCTGATGATATTCCTAATGAATTTCTTAAGCGATGCGCAGAATGGATATCAAAATATTTGCTGATAATTTTCAAAGCGTCGCTGGAGCAGCAGTTTGCCCTCCGATTGGCTCATGGCAAGAGACGTACCTATCCACAAGTCCCGGCAATAGGCACGGTGTGGAAAATTACAGACCTATTTCGATTACCTGCGCGTGCTGTAAGATACTAGAACAGGTAATATCGAAGTTTCGTTGTTGTTGTTGTTGTTGTTTTTTTTTTTTTTGGGGGGGGGGGGGGGGGGTAGGGGGGCTTCAAATAGTTTTAATCCTAATCAGCATAGTCTCAGGCGGCAGCTGTCGACAGAAACTCTTACGTTGCTGAATCTGCCCATGGCTTAGCAAGAATTCCAAATGAAAAAGGACAAGTAGAAGCAACATGACGTCTTAGGAAACTACTTATTCTTGGCTTAACTAAACCTGAGACACCGTAAGAAGGAAAAGGAAGGGCACGAAAAAGAGGACGGCACACAGAACGTCTTGAACACAGCGGAAGATTTATTCTAAAACGACACCCTTTTATAGGGGTATACAACGCAGTCGGTATATACACTACTCGTGGTGGCGCCGGAAACACTTAACACCTTATTTCCAGAGCTATACCACGAGTAGTATACCGACGAGGCAGGAACCTCAAGGACATCTTGGTACAATCCAAAAGCTCACCGTCACAAACTTTTGGTTGCCAGCCTTGCGGAAAGTCGCGATGCCAGGTTTGCGACCAGATGATACGCACCAACCAAATTAAGAGCGCAAAATCAGCTTTCTGTTTCAAAATTCGTGCAACTCTCAACTGCGATACGGCTAACGTCATTTGCGTGCTACGATGCACCCCGTGCTACGTGGACTACGTAGGCTTAACGGGAACCCCATTCAGACTACGATTTAACAATCACGAAGCACACGTCAAGTCCCTCTCACACCTCCCATTTTCCAAACACATGAACCTGCCGAACCACGGTTTTGATGCAATAACAGTCATGCTTCTTCAATCTGGATTCAGTTCCGATCGCGAAAGAGAACTAAGAGAGGCGTATTTTATTCACAAATTCAAATCACTTACCCACGAAATTAATGAAAGTCCAGGCATACTTACTTGGCTAAAACAAGCAGCAGAAACCTGCTAACCATTTACATTATTTTTTAATTATTTTTTATTATCTTCTTTATTTATGATTATTTCGTTCTTGGTGTTTTGGTGATGGAAGTGGAAACACGCCAAGGACACTTTTTCTGCAATGGCAGTAAGACTATGGAAGACGACGGAATCAAGCCTAGAAAAACAAAAAAGAAGTGATCCCCCTGACGAAGAGCGGTCCCCGCTCGATACGTTGGACTCATTGCAATATTTTATTATGTCTTTTCATGAATCATTTTCTTCTCCAATAGTATGCATATATATGTGTATATGTATATAACAACACATGCTTTTATGCTGCTCCAGGATTGGTGGTGTGTCCAGTGATCCCGGCCTACAACGCTTCCAAGTATGGCGTCATCGGACTAACTCGGGCGTTTGGAGTAAGCGCTCATCGTGTCACGCAATAATAACGTATTTTTATTAGGAGTTTAAAGATATTGGTTGCAAATACACACACTTACATTTTTTTTTTTTTTTTTAATTTTAGCATTGGATAGACAGAAGCTGTAACTCACAACTGACAAGGACACTATGTGCGCTTCGGAAGTGTAACGATCCGATTTAAAGAATTGCAGCCGTAAAATGTGTACATCGTTCTGTAACATATTGCTTACTTGGAGACAGCGCGTAGTAAAGAGACTTTATGGGTGCGTCAAACAGGCTCTACGAAATCTTAAGTCAAAAATAAAATATAAAATATATATATGCACTAAAAACTATTTGTCCTAACTTTTCCAACTATAGTTCGACAGACGTGTGTAACTGTTATACGTCATCTACGAAACAATACTCTAGGAATAGAAATGTAATTTACCCTTATTGATAGATTTCTTTTTTTTTCTTTCACAGCCATTTAGAACCTCAACAAAAGGCGCTTTCCCAATAAAGTTAGTTATTTCCCGTGCAATCTAAAAATAAGTATAGGGCTTGACTTATTAAGTTTCTTCTTTCTTGCTTCGGGATTAATTCTTCGGCGTTGTTATCGTCTAGCGCCCCAATCCAATACACGATTTGCAATTCGTCCAAGCACCCGGTCCGCGCGCGAGGAATTGTGGGAGAGACTGTCCCTCGCCTAGCCGCTCTGCCTTGCTTGTCTCCTCTTAATCCTCTGTTTTTTTATTCTATTTTCTATTTTTTATCTATTCCAGTGTATTTTTTTATTGCTTCTAAGTGTTTCTATTCTCTTCGGCGCGCGATATTTCTGACATATATACAGTATTTGTGTCTTTAATTTGCCTTTTTCGACGGGAGTGCAGACGACAACACGCCGCTTCGCGCGTCGTTCCCTGGGTGAGTACCGAGTACTACCGTTGCTACCGATTCCTATCGCGCTGTTAGCTGTTCATTTTGGTTCATTTGACCCGCGTGCAGTCGAGTGGAGCCGTATATGAACACCCGCGCACATGTCATAGGGGTAGGCAGAGCTCTAAATCAACAATCGCGACGCGAGAGCGGAGTGCGCTGTGATTTGGCCGCCCGCGCTCGCTCCGTTGACTCGCACTGCAGCGTATGCCGCAAGATACAGCACGCCGCTTTGCCGTCGCGAATCATTTGTCCGCATGCCTGAGAAACCGCAACACCGTTCGGCATATCCAACGCTGCGGCGCCTGACAACTGCATGCACGCAGTTGTCTTCACCCAAACACTTCGCAGGACGCTGTCTTTTGGAAAGCGGTGCCAGGAAACATGATGTGCGCTAGCAGTATTGTTTGCACAGCCTGAAACACAGCAAACTGTAGCATGTGGGCATGTTGCTGCTGAAGGTTACCTAAAGAAATAAAATACCTAGAGCTGACATCTTTACAGAGAAATAAAATTATCGAAGGAACTACGAGTTTCGCCTTGGCAACAGCACGTCTCTGCACTTGAAAAAAGGTGTTTGCAACTGACAACCGCGTAGCAGATAGATTAAAGAGGCATACCATAAGCGCGTATACAAGCCGCGACGTTGGGCCACCGGCGCTTGCGAAGGGCTCGCGCTGCTGCGTGCAGTTTGTCAGGCACCGCAGCGTTGGATATGACGAAGGGTCCATTCGGACAAATGATTCGCGGAAACACATCTCTGCACTTGAAAAAGGTCATTGGCAACTGAAAACCGCTTAGCAGATAGATTACGAAGGCATGCCATATAGGCGCATTCAAGCCGCGACATTGAGCCATTGGCGCTTGCGAAGGGATCGCGCCGCAGCGCGCAGTTGTCAGGCGCCGCAGCGTTGCATATGCCTCAGCTTCGCAAACATTCGGACAAATGGTTTGCGGCGACAAAGCAGCGTGCTGTGTCTTGGTCAAGTAAGCGGCACTCGAAGGCACACGCTACAATGCGAGTCAACAGAGCGAGCGCGGGCGGCCAAATCACAGCGCACTCGGCTCTGGCGTCGCGATTGTTGATTCAGAGCTCTGCCTGCCTCTATGACATGTGCGCGGGTGTTCATAAACGGCTCCTATCGACTGCACGCGGGTCAAATGAACCAAAAGGAACAGCTAACAGCGCGATAGGAATCGGTAGCAACGGTAGTACTCACTCGGAAAACGATGCGCGAAGCGGCGTGTTGTCCGCCGGCACTCCCGTCGAAAAGAACGAAATAAAGACACAAAATACTATATATATGCAAGACATATCTCACGCAGAAGAGAATAGAAACACTTAGAAGCAATAAAACATACACTGGACTCGATAAAAATAGGTAATGGGATCGAAAAACAGAAGATTAAGAGGAGGCAAGCGACAAGGCAATGCGATCTCGAGTCAGAGCGGCCAGGCCAGGCACAGTCTCTCCCACAATTCCTTGCGCGCGGACCGGGGCGCTTGGGGGATTTCGTAAAAGGGCTATTGGCGGCGAGGAGGCAATATTAAGATGTTCAAGCCCCCCCCCCCCCCCCCCCCCCCCTCTACACGTTTGTCCTAAAACAGGAACGAATTCGTTCCTCGTTCCTTCTCAGTCTTGGAACGAGTCCTCGTTACAAGTTCCAGTGGTTCGAGAAGAACGCGTTTACATTTGCGTAATTTAAGGAAATATTTCGCCGGATAATCCAAAGTGAAAATGTTCACGTCGAACCACGTGTCGTGCCACCGCGATCACATCTCTTTTCAGTTCGTTGCTTTCGACTGTCTCTCCTACCCTTCCCCATCCCTTAAAGGAATACTTCGACGAAATTTTAAATATACCTGTCGTGTTCAGAAATAAGCTGAATATGATCCACAATAACCGTAAATGGCAATCGCACGTTTGTATGTTAAGCCTGATGGCTGTGTTGTTCGTTATAAACAGCCCACTCTTGCAAGCGTTCGGAGAGCAGCCGGCGGAGAGCACGTGGCATTCGGCGCAATCGTGACGTAGATCGTCTCGGGACGAGCAAAGCTGCATGCAGTGAAGCTCACGTCGACAGGATGTCCTAGCCGTTCCAGCCGTCGAAGCAGTCAAAGCACGCGAGCGATCGGGCCACCGCAACTAACCCCAAAGCTGCTTTTGTGCAGCTTTGGGGTTAGTTCAATAATTTTGTAGAGGGACAATAGCAACGCCTGAGACACACATAAAGAACAAAGTCTCGATGAAAAGGGAGTTCCTCCTTCCCCTCTTCTCTCCTAGTGGCGGGAGGCGAGACAGGCATCGTCACTACCTGTCAAGGTTCCTAGACGGGCATTACAAAGGAGCCGTTTGTTCCACCAGGTGCTTTTTGCAAATCGTTTAATTACTTTTAAAATTCCTTTTCGTGTCTTTTTAAAGGAATACTTCAACGAAATTTGAAATATTCCCGTCGTGTTCAAAAATAGGTTGGATATGATCCACAGTATCCGTAAATGACAATCGCACGTTTGTATTTTGATCCTGGTGGCTGTATTTTTCGTTATAAACGGCCCACTCTGGCAAGCGCTCGGAGAAGGCCCAGCGAAGACCACGTGACATCCAACGCAGTCCTGACGTAGGTCGTCTCAAGACGAGCAAAGCTACGGCGAGGCTGACGTCGAGAGGATGGCCTAGTCGTTCCAGCCGCCGAAGCAGCTGCTTTTGTTCGAATTTTGAGTGACGGGTTAATCTTCTATAATCTTCTAGGGGGACAATAGCGACATCTGCGACACACAAAAGGGATTCTCGGGAAGAGGGGAGTTCCTCCTTCCCCCCTTCTCTTGTTGTGGCCGGAGACGAGACAACCTCCGTCACTAGCTGTCAAGGTTCCTAGACGAGCATTACAAACGAGGCGTTAGCGACATCCACCAGGTGCTCTTTGCTAATCGTTTAATTCGTTTTAAAATTCCTTTTCGAGACTTTTTTAACAAGATATTGGTATGTTCCATGTGATACTGCTCTTTTAAACACATATGGACCAAAAAATGAGCGCCGAAATTGCGTTGTAGTATCCCTTTAAACAAGTGATCGGCGTGTCTGATGTCACGATGTGATAATGCCCCCTCGAACACGAATAGACCAAGAAATAAGCGCCGAAATTGTGTTGTAGTATCGCTTTAAAGGGATACTTCAACGAAATTTGAAATATTCCCGTCGTGTTCAAAAATAGGTTGAATATGATTCACAATATCCGTAAATGACAATCGCACGTTTGTATTTTGAGCCTGGTGGCTGTATTTTTCGTTATAAACGGCCCACTCTGGCAAACGCTCGGAGAAGGCCCAGCGGAGACCTCGTGACATCCAACGCAATCGTGACGTAGGTCGTCTCGGGACGAGCAATGCTACAACGAGGCTGACATCGAGAGGATGGCCTAGTCGTTCCAGCCACCGAAGCGTCTGCTTTTGTACGAATTTTGAGTGACGGGTTAATCTTCTATAATCTTGTAAGGGGACAATAGCGACTTCTGCGACACACAAAAGGCATTCTCGGGAAGAGGGGAGTTCCTCCTTCCCCTCTTCTCTCGTCGTGGCAGGAGGCGATACACTCACCGTCACTAGGTGTCAAGGTTCCTAGACGGGCATTATAAGCGAGGCGTTAGCGACATCCACCAGGTGCTCTTTGCTAATTGTTTAATTCGTTTTAAAATTCCTTTTCGAGACTTTTTCAACAAGATATTGGTATTTTTGATGTGATACTGCTCCTTTGAACACATATAGACCAAAAAATGAGCGCCGAAATTGCGTTGCAG
This sequence comes from Ixodes scapularis, assembly GCF_016920785.2. NCBI lineage: Eukaryota > Metazoa > Arthropoda > Arachnida > Ixodida > Ixodidae > Ixodes > Ixodes scapularis. The sequence goes on along the minus strand of NW_024609879.1, from coordinate 127,774,429 downwards.
TATCCCTTTAGAGGGGTTTTCCGGTCAAAAGTCGAACCAAAATAAATGATTGATATCGATTTACGGAGAATAAATACGAGCACTACCAAAATATGACGCTAAGGAGAGAACAGCGATCCACTCTAAAACCGATATTAAAAAAAGGCTACCTCCAACCTTACCGGCGGGCATTTAGCGGATTGGCTGTTTGTCAAGCAACCTTGTGCCTCGACGTCGTACTATAGTCCCGTTCGTACCCAATGAGCCCAAAGCAGGTTACTTGTTCGTACCGTACCAGTTGTTTCGCCGTGTTTTTCTGTTGCGTTATCCCAGCAGAGATTTCTGTTTCGTATGTTATGTCTTGGCGGTCGTCTTTTGTAAGGGCTTCTTAGCAATCGCGCACGAAGATTATTGACTCTCTGTTCGCTCAAGCGCGTCGTGGTGCCGAAGGTGGCGTTTCTGTACTGCAGAAAAGTAAACTCGCATGCTTCTTATTTTATATATATATATATATATATATATATATATATATATATATATATATATATATATATATATATATATATATATATATATATATATATATATATATATATATATATATATATATATATACAACACGGGCACTTCACACCATCGTACGTGGTCTCCGAGGAGGATATGAACGAATATGTGCAGATGAATGAACCGTACTTAATCCAATGAATCAAAGAATCAAAGTTTCCAGGAACCCGCCGAAAGTTCAATAATTTTGTAGAGGGACAATAGCAACGCCTGGCTCCGCCAATTTTTGGCTTTCGGCGGGTTCCTGGAAACTTTGATTCTTTGATTCATTAAATTAAGTACGGTTCATTCATCTGCACATATTCGTTCATATATATATATATATATATATATATATATATATATATATATATATATATATATATATATATATATATATATATATATATATATATATATATATATATATATTTGAACATTTGAATGATTATTCATATCTGAATGTCTGACTCCGTATGCACGGAGCCTGATATTCAGCAGAAGAGAACTATACTGCGCATGCTCAGAACGCGTGCGACAGCCCAGGACACAAAGATGGCGGCGCCTGTAGACTGCGATGATAGGCCTGTGTGCGCCGCCATTTTGCAGACGGACTTCTACTATTCACGCACGGGCGTCAGGGTGAGCTGCCTCTGTCCCGAGCCGATAGAGACGGACCTCTGGCGGGGCATCTCCAACTTCTGCCAGGAGATCAAGGTCAACTCGCCCTACATCACCGAGAACTACGGCAAGCAGATCCAAAAGTGAGCACCGGGCAGACACTTATGTGCATGGATGTTGCCAACTTTTGTCGAAATTCGAGGTTCGACTGGTTTGGCGAATCTTCGGCCTTCTAGCGAAGTTTGGCAAGGATGAATGAATGAATGAATATATTGGCGTTAGCGGCTGCGGCCTTTATAACGGGCGGTAACTTGCGACACCTAGCCGAAAACCTAAAACGTTCGACTTATGAGCAGTGTAGCCATACGTATACAAATTGTTTTGAGGTATGGGAAACAGCATGATTGATATGGTAGTTCATTTTATATTTCATCAAATTATTTCCCAAGCTTACATAACTTAAAAGCGAAAGTGTTTACGCTGCACGACACTGTTAGCGCGAACGCGACCTTAAGACTTTTTTTTTTTTAGGTTAGGTGAGCGCTTTTTACCACTATATTAGAGTTGGTGGCAGTCCTTTAATACTGAGAAGAAGTAGAAAAAAAAAAAAAGAAATCCGGAGATGGTTTGTTCGTGCAAACATTGTCCGGGGGGGGGGGGGGGGGGGTTAATTCTTTAGATGGTTTACTAATGCAATCATCTTTGTAAAACGGTCAAAGAGTATACCCAACCAATGTTGCACTTTTCCTCCGCCAGGTGGCATCAGCTCGTTTGTCAGTTTTCGCGCATACGCACATAAGTGGAACTTTAGTCGAACTTTTGTAGAAATTCGCAGTAGAACTTCGAAAAGTTCAAACCTGGTCGAACTGGAACGTCAGTGGGTTCGCGGTGTTTCTACTCTTGTCTTCTCTCTCGCTTTTCCCGAGAACATCGCAGACTCAAGCTTTTGACGTCATCTGCAAGGGCGTGACACCGGCCAAGGAGCGGAATATGTGCGCAGATGAATTGGTTCTTTTTAAAACGAGTTTCTGCGTATGTGTGGTGTTTACGTGCTTGTTTATATAAACAGTGAGTTACTGTGTATCTCTCAGATCCTCGAAGAATAGTTCTCTATGATCCCGAAGGGTCCGTCCTCCTTATCTATCTGGCCCAAGAGTCAGAAAAACAGTGCATTGTTTGTCATTTGGATAACTGTTGAGAGCTTTCGAGTTGGCATACACTCTAGGGAATCCTAGTCACCGACAATTTAAGAAACGCAGGGCGTGGCGACTCCCGAGCATCTCATTACCTCTCCACAGCCAATGGCATTGCGGCATTAGCTGATAAGAACGCTGGAGGACGAATCGCGATCGTGAACATAGCGAGGCACTCTCGACGTTTTCAAGCGCTCGTTGAGATGTCCCAACTTCCAAGCGGACCTCCCGCTGTGAAACTAGCCGGAAAAAATCGGCGCCTGCGCTTACAAAGCTCAAGCTTTCGCCGAATGTGCACTGAGCAGGCCAGTTTTACCGTGTAAAATATCAAAACGCAATCCTCTTCGCGTAAAAAAAAAAAATAAAAAAAATAAGCAGCAAAAATTTGCCGAGTCGAGGTCGACGCTATTTACTAGTAATGCCATCTTCGGAGAGGCGCAGCGGCAGACGACGGACTCTTTTGTCTGCTCGGCGTACCTATCGGCAGATGGCGCCACACGTAAGCATCCCAACGGACGTTGCCAAAGCTGAAGACAGTGTTAAAAATTCCTTGCTGATCAAGCGGCTCCAGCAGCTCAACAACACACAACCGGCATAACTAATCAAGCGTCTATATTATAGAAATCACGTTATGACAACGTTCAACGGAGCTCTCCCTGGTTACGTTCTGGTGCGCAGGAGACTATATACGGCAGGGCCGTCCGTTAGCTTCCGTTTTACTGAAAGAGGGCGAGAGAGAAAAGTGGAAAGGGCTACCGGCGCTTTCCCCCTTTCTGATTGTGTAGAAAGAGTGAAAGTCCCGGATGAGAGGCTTCGCCGGTGTTGGGTGTCTGCTATGCGCGAACTTCGTTCGCGCTTTCTTTTTTGTTTTAAACTCGCAAGCTTAATTAAAGCCAGAGGCTTCGATAGCAACAGTCGCCCGGTCATCGGGACACCATTGCTGGGTCATAGGGTGCACGAATAAAAACAGAAATCATAGAATACTGTCCGAGGACATATGTAGCTTGCAAGGAATCCAGCAAGGCGAGAGCGGCTGCAATGTCTTTGAACTCCATCGCTTTCCACATGACCCCTGTCTCCGGGGGCAGTGGATTGCTTGCGTCCGTAAACCGAAAAGGCGTTTCCTCAACGCCATCCTCTCGACTTCGCTCGGAACATTTCGTGAATGGAGCGCGCACCGAACGCTGTACCGCCGATGAACATGGGGTACGCTCGTTATGTGTGTGCGAGTTTTCTCATGATAACTGCTGTTTCAGATTGTAAAATTTCGTAACTGAATTTATCTTAATAGTGATAATTTGTAGTGGTGACTGAATCGAATTTATCATCTACAACACTTAGTTGAAGGCTTTTATTTCCGCCGCCGGGTGAGGTTGGAAATTGTTGAAAACGTAGTTCTATTGTTTTTTTTAATATATAATTGCGATCTCCTGCGCGATACCAGAGAGCCGGCAAAAGCGCTCCTTGGAGGGCCGCTGGTGGGTTGTTTCCGTTGACAAAGGCGCTTTGAGGCGCTTGATAGTCGCTGCAGGAAACGTCTCGAGTGTTGCGATCTGCGTTTTCGAGCCCAGTGTGCACGTTTCTTTGTTTGAGTTACGGCATCCGCCAGTGTGGCGACGGGGGGAACAGCGACAGCGAACGTGCCAGCTATAGAAATTTATAGGTGAGTACTCAAAATATTGCATCAAATAGTAAAATAATTCGTGGCTGCTTCGAGGCTTTCTGCGGTTCGATAAAAGTACATCTAGAGCGTCTTCGTCGTTCATTCACAAAGAAATATAAGAACAGGGACACGAAGATAAAAACAGCACAGCAAGACGATATGTAGCAGCTCCGTGCGTTTACAAAGTTAATTGAGGTTCCCGTTTCGTGTATCGCTTGCTGATTACAACTAAAAGCGGCTACGTTGAAATAGGCCCATTGCAAGCAAAAATGTATAAATGGTTCATCATTTCCAGTCATGCGGAAAGCAATGGAGCTTAAAAACATTCCAGCCGTACTTGCCTTGCCGGATTCCACGCACGCTACATAGGTCCTCGGAGAGTATTCGACGCTTTCTGTCGTTATTCGTGCACCCTATCACCCAGCAATGGTGTCCCGATGACCGGGGGACTGTCGCCATCGAAGACCATGGCTCTAATCAAGTTTAGGAGTTTGAAACGTAGAAGAAAGCGCGAACGAAATTAGGGCTTTGCAGACGCCCAACACCGGCCAAGCCTCTCATCCGGGGCTTTCACTTTTTCTACACAATCAGAAAGGGGGAAAGCGCGGTGTAGCCCTTTCCTCTTTTCTTTCTCGCTCTCAAAATGGTGCTACCCACGATAAAACGGTCTATACATCCGGCGATGAAAAAACAGTGAGTGCGCAGGCGAGCTGGTGAATGTTGATCATGATGTAGAAAACCCGAGTCTTTGGTAAAAGCTAGGAAACTTGGTCGAAGAAGAAAGACAGGGGAAAAGAACGTCTCAAACTGAGCTACTGCGTTTAAAAAAATTAGGTTGCTCTTAATGTTTATACAGCCTTGATGGAGATGCGCCTCAACGGGTAATCGGTCTCTTAGCTGTAGATGAGCAATTTAGCCAGTGCAGTACAACCGCTAACCTGGGGTTTTTAATGTGCATCACGCAGTAGTGATCACACGAACGCGTGCCGGTACGAAACTCATCCAGATCGAAACGGCTTTCGCTCCACGCTCCGAGCTGAGACGCGTTAGCCCACTCGGCCACTTCCTCCCCCAGCTACTGCGTTTATTTCCTCAATGTCTTATATATCCACAACCTAATCACCGACCACCGACGTCACAAGGTCAACCTTTGTCGTCTATACAGTCCTACCCACACTGGTCTTCACCTCAACCATAAACGGTGACCTCAATCCCAAAAACTTAAAGCTTAGGACCTTGAACAAAACAAACACAACAAAACTAACACACAGACCCACTTCCTTTCCAGCCGGAGTCTGCAAAGGAAGTGAGTTCTCGACAGTTCTCGTCAGTTCTCGTTTAGATAAAGCACAGCAGTGCTCAAAGCGGAGACTCGAGGCCTGGTGGCCAGTACATTGTTGAAACTCAACGAATAAATACACTCTGCTTTCTGACTTCTTTTATTTATTTTTTTGGCGTGCTTATTTAGTAGGCTCCCGATTCAAAGGAAATCGCCGCATGAATACATACGGATACATACATACATACCAATGCGGTCGCCTGCAGGTCCAACGTTGACTTCGGCAAGGTTCTTGCTCTCATCATTTTACTGGAAGAGAACTGCGCCGTGAAATTTCACACGGTAAAACTGACCTGCTTAGTGCACTTTTGTTGAATGTATGAGCTTTCTATGTGCATGGCACCGATTTTTCCGGCTTATTTTACAGCGGAAGGCCCGCTTGAAACACCCTAGGGTGCTTCTACTTCGCCGCAAAACACTTGAGAGAGCCAATTGCTGCAGTTTACGGACGAAGTTCGGCCAATGACGAGGCTGGAAATATGACTAGACATAAAAAAAAAAACAATCTGCGCTGTGTGAAAAAAAAAAAATGGGTTGTGAGTATGTTTATACAGCCTGAACTTAGTCTGCCTCAACGGGTTACCTTTCTCTCAGCTGTAGATAAGCAATATAGCCAGTGCGATACAACCGCTACCCTGGGGTCTTTAAAGTGCACCACGCAGTATAGTGATACACGACCGCACACCAGGATGCATGGGTTCTACAGCGCGAGCTTTCGCTCCACGTGCTCCGAGCTGGGGCCCTAATCTGGACACTTGGCGGAAAAGTCGGCGAGAAATTCGGCGGCTATGATTGGCCGGCGCCAAGGTCAAGTGTGGCGTTGGCCAATCGCGATCACCGAATTTCTCGCCGTCGTTTTCGCCAAGCGTCCAGCTTAGGGCCCCTGGTGTGCGCTAGTTCACTCGGACACCGATCCCCTTCTGCGCTGTGGGACCGAGCAGGAAGTAAGTGCGTGAAACATCATGTTCAATGTCACAATGGTGATATTTTTTTTTACAGCGGAGCTGTTAAGAATTAGTTTCCCCAGGATCGCGTGCGCCAGCGAATAAATGTCGACACAACAATCCGGACAGCTACCTCCGTCGCTTATAGATGGCGGCAACCTATCCAGCCTTTCCACGCTGGTTTGCCGACATGCGGCCGGCCATTACTTCATTCCCACCATAGTAGAGTTTCGCTGGTCTTCCTTCTTCATCTGAGTGGAAAGGCTGAAAATGTTTTTAGGCTTATACATGTATTTTGAAGCCTCGTCATCCTCCGAGATCCCTCCAAATATTGCAGGGTCTCTCAAGTGCTTTACGAGAAAGTAGAGGCTCTAGATTTCTGAAAGTGTAAACGTCAGACTAACGAAGAGTTAATATATGGAGGTATGTAAGACGTGAATCTTAACACTGTTCACTCATTTCTTCCTGCAGAGCCGAGAACGTGGCCAAGGGAGTGACGAAGCTGATTCGCGACGAACGCAATGGTGCCGCCCTCCTCTCGTTGTACGACGAAGGCCTCGTGTATCACGAGTTCACGACTGTGCGATGAGCTATGACGCGCGATCATCGTTGAAGTTGCGAATCCTCGCTCTGTACATATATTTACTGCGTAAATTTAACCGATCCTTTCTTCGCCGTAAAGTGTTGGCAACATTTTTTTGTACCGTTACATGCTGATGTATAAAAAAATTGCTTCAGTGGTGCGCCTTTTTCTTTTCTTTCTACAAAGTGGAAGAATCAGTCTCTAGATACGACAGTTATAGGGTAATTTGTTAAATTCTTCATTTAGATGTCCAAAAACAACTAAGGAGGTCTTCATTTCGGTACGCCATCGTCAACAAGCAATAAAAAAAAGCAGAAGGAAAACCAATCAAACAAAAAACGTTTACCAAGCAACAAAAAAAAATACAATGCAGTTGAGTACTCATTCAATTGGCTGCGGTACAATGTGATTGAAGACAAAATGTCAAGGTGAGGTGGAGCGGTGATATTATACATTGACTTGATCGAGCAAGTCGTGATGTGTTAGAGGGTGAGTGAACAAAAAGACTAACAAGATGTCTGGTTACACGTAAAAGAACATGAAAATTCATTTTCCCAAGAAGCTGCGCAGAATCAATTGCGCCATTTATAAGTTTATGCAAAAACACAAAGTCACGAACAGTTCTTCTGGTAGGCAAAAGTGTAAGTGAAATTGTTTTTAGTATATATTCATATTAATAATAAAAATAGGGTTCAAAATATCTACCATATATAATTAAAAAAAAGCTTTTCTGAACATTTTCAATGCTCATAGCCTGCGTTTTAGATATTGAGTTCCATGTGACAGACGCAAATGCAAGTCGCGTGACCTTACCAAAGAATTGAAAAGGCGCGTAAAAGAGTGGGGGTTCCAAGACTCTTCGTCGATGGAGATAATATTACTAGCGCTTTGTTAGGATTGCATATGACAAAGGATATATGGTTTCTGAAAGTTAAACCACTATCGAAACATACGCCACGATCTTTTATGAGTGAAACACGCTCTTATGGCATTCCGTCGAGATTATATGTAAAATCAACAATGCCGTCGGAAAAAAGGATTACACGTTTGTCTTTAAGGGGTTGAGAGTGAGGTTCTTTCGAATGTTACGTTGCCGTGGTGCCTGGTTTTGGTGGGCGAATGCGCGTCATGCGTAAATATGGTATTTTCACTTAAGGAAAAAACATATGTAATCACTGCCAGCTTAAAAAAAGAAATTAGGGTGTAAATTTTTATGTCCAAGCAACTTGCTTTTTTTTTTTTTTTTGAAAAGGGGGGGGGGGGCGGGGGCGTTCTTATTTATTAATGCCTTAATCTAAGGGTTGCCGGGATTCGCCACGTTTTCCGTTTCTTGGCTGTCAGTGAGTGACTTTAGTACTCTCGATGAAAATAGGCCTGATCTCAATCCCTCTCTCCTAAATTTTGTGAATACTCGGGATTGTAGCAACTCCTTCCCTGACAAGATCACGATGAATGTTTTAGTGTTTATAATGCGCCGGTAATTCGCTTCTTTGTTTTTTTTTTTCTCTCTCTCTTTTTCACGCACTTTTGATTTCATGAAACGATTGCTCATTTCAGTATGGTGTTAATATGTAAATATGGGCTATAAATGTGTCCCCGTCTCTATTTTTTTTTTTTTTTTTTGCCTGCTTTTAAAACTATTATAAGTTTATATTGCGGTTCGAGAACGCACACACGTCAAAATGATGAACCGGAAGCTTGACCAACATTTGTCAAATAAACAAATTAAAAACGGGCTCCTTCGTTCTTATCATCGCAATATGTGTGTTTCTGCTTATATGATGCGTCAGGCTGCACACATATAATAGAAACGAACGCGAACACTAAGTCTTTTTTTTTCTCGCCAAATAAGCCTTCTTTATTATTCCTCAAGACTGCATACGCACACAGTCGGTGGCGCAAGGCCACTCGACTTTCAAATTCGCTGTGATGCATCTCGCGATCCGACTTTCCCGGATTGTTCTCCGGTCACGTCTTTGGTTCGGCTAAAGTCAACAACGCCTTCCATTGTCGCGTCCAATTTCCATCGGGAATCGCGAGGAATTTCTGAAGAGGCCTTGAGGAACCACCAAGGCGTGGCACTGCGTATAAAAAACCGCGCTTCAAACTCATTTCGAACTGGTATCGTCATGGACATCAAGGGTAAGGTGGCGCTGATCACGGGGGCCGGTGGAGACTTCGGAAAAGGAGTCGCTAAGCTCTTGCTCGAAAGAAAGTGTAAGGTAAGTGCAAAGCAACAATACTTGGATAGATTAAATTTGAAACATAATTCAATTATAATTACAATTTTCTAACTTATTACGGCACAAAATTCATTCGCTTCATGAGCGATCCCCGAAAGTTTACTTCACAATTACTTTTTTTGCCTGTTTGAAGATCGTTTGTGACAACGATAATTTCTAGTTGTTCTGTTCCAATTGTATAAGGATTCGTTGAAATCCACATGTTTTGCAACCATCCCGTTTGAACCTATTGTTTCACCAAATGCTTTGCTCATCATAGCTTTTCTGAGAACCATATGTTTCGTTATTTTGCTACATTAGAAAGGTTTCGAGAGCGTCATGTTTTTTTTCTTAAAGTAAATTGAAATTTAAAGCAAAGCAACCAACACCATCTGAATAGCACGGCGCTTGTACTTGCTCTGGATTTGGTTTCCGCAATCCACCAAGAGCGACGAGCAGACTGGACGCGAGAACTAAACCGGCGTTCGGCTGGTGCACGTGTCCACGGATTGGACAGGAGCGTGGGCGGAACGTCATCTAGATAGATGACGTAAAACTGTCAGTGCACAGGCCTTGCTCTCCAGGTGGCGTTGCCGCAACACAAATCGACCAAGCCTTACTGTTTTTTTTTTTTGTAACTATGGTCACATGCCTGTATGCCTGTAAAACATAAAGGTGCAAATGTTCCGTACATGCTGCGAGAAGGTGATAGAAGTGTAGAAACTTTGTTAACTTCGAAGAACATAACGCTAAATTTGTTAGTGGCACCGATTTAACCACCAAGAAACATGTGTTTCCTATTCCTCTTTCTAAATATATATATAGTTTTTTTCTGAGTTAACTTTATTGTGTCAAAAACCTTCCCGAGTGGCAAAACACGTTTTTTTGGGCGGAAACAGATGGTTGTAATTTTCATTTCAAAACCACTTTAAAAGTTGAGGGTACTGGGTCGCCAGTTCTACCAAAAAATAATGGCAAGTGGCACACATGTGGGAGTTTAGATTGCAGTATAGTGAACTGAGTTGTTCGACGCACGCACAAGGAACAAGCAGAATATTTTCGTTGCCCTCGACATCCTGTTTCAGCCTGTGGCCGGGACTGAATCGGGGAAAGTTTATATCTCGACTCCCAATAAAAACTGTCGGAAATAAACGATTTAACTCAATGCTTAGCATCCATGTCGTACATTGTTTGTCTAAATAATCTGCTTTAATTTACAGGGATAAATTCATTCTATAAACACAAGAAGAAACTAAGTTTTTTTTTTGCTTCCAGAAATTACGTGCGCTCACGCGGTTTGTATCATCAAGTACAGAATCGTGTCGTAAACATGATGTGCATATTCACGCGAACTATAAACATATATTGCAAACAATAAAAAGCCAAAACTCAAGGTTTAAGGTATTTCAGATGCAGGCAGGCGAAGTTCTTCTCACAGAACACTTTCTTTCTTTTGAAATAAAATCTTAAGATATGAATTGTTTGGATATCGACCAACATACGGAAAGACGATCTCAAACGCGACCTTCTAAAAGCTCCTCTTATAGCACGATTGGCGGACATACATTTTTCTTTTCAGTTTCCTTTAACTCAGTGTCAAGTTCCTGGCGTAGCTTTATGCATACTAATTTCAAAACAGGCGAAGCTGGCGATTAATTGCAATTTTTTAATATTGTTATGTGGTACAAGGTGTCACAATTTTTTTTTACCGCAAAAATAAATTAGGCATCACCTAACGCGCATTTTTCGCCCAAAGGTAGCGCAAGAGGTCACAACTAGATGCCAAAGTTTCAGCCCGATCCGATACCTTATTCAAAAGTTATGCGTGATTTTCTGAAAATTTCAATGGGAAAATGGAGCCCATTTTTGCCTGTTTCCGGTTTCTGGTGCCATAGAGAGCCTCATGTATTCGAAATCTCCGTTGGCCGCCATTTTCCCATTGAACTTTTCAGAAAATCACTTATAACATTTTAATATATATATATATATTAAAAGGTTTAATAAACATATAATAATAATAATAATAATAAATTTTTATTGGAACACGCATTTAACAAGGCAGATACACGGGCCTGTCAAAGCCAGAAGCGGCTTGTGGGACAGCACCCTACAATTCATGCTTGAAAGAGTCCCCACAAACAATAAGTTCACTGCTCAAATTCAATTACAGATGCAGAACAATGTAGGTGATGATGGTCATTCCAACATATGCAAACAGAAACATGCAGTCACAACTTCTTCCTAATACCTTGAAGTGATTCTTTCAATTTTTTTAAAGAGTCCACAGCATAGATATCATCTGGTAAATTGTTGAAAATAAATGGAACGTAAAAATTTTGCACTCTTTTTCCGTACTTTGTTTCTACGAAAGGCACTTCAAACCGCTCAACACGCCGAAGAGGTCTACATAAGACACGAGGTACCTTAAAAGTATCGCTCCAGAAGTATTTTAGAACAACCGTTTGTACAAGTAAAGGATAAAAAAAAGGCAAGCCCAAGCATGTTAGCATTTATTCTTCAGTTTGTGACGTTGCACCGTACATTATGCTTTTAAATATTCCTTTTAAAACTGAGTCAATTTTTTTGCCCCATAGTCCTGGGCTGTGACCAAAAATAGTTATTCCGTAGCGTAATACACTGTATGCTAAAGCGTGAGTTATTGTCTTTTTGGTTGAAATGGGTATTAGAGATTTGGCGTTATACAGAAAACAGGATACTTTTCGCAGTTTTCTACAAAGTTGGGATAAATGGGCTTTCCACGACAAGTCACTCTCAAATTGTATTCCTAGATAGTTAACTTCATCAACATAAGACACAGGACGGCAGTCGCAAGGTGTACACCGAGATGTATGCATATAAAGTGGATAATCGGTAGTTATAAGTTTAAGTGGGTTATCAGAACCTATAGTTTCGCTTCATATCATTTATATACATTTTGATATGTTCATTAGACAGTATATGAAATATTTTTATTTCAATACAGAAGGCAATCCTAAAATGGCATTATTCACTTCAAAATGAATAACCAATAACTATCATCTGCTTGGTAAAAGGAGGGCAGTGGAAAGCGTTAAAAATTGTGGGGCTTGTTATTTCTTTTTGTTTTCAATAGATATCGCCACTGCATACCTGTGACCTACGACTTAAAGGGGAACAAAAAGTAAGGGCGCAAACGAGCTGGTGTACATTGCACATGGTTGAAAAAAACCCGAGACTGCGGGTAAACGACACAACACTAAAAAGTCTCTACTTAGAGACTTTTTAGTGTTGTGTCGTTCACCCGCAGAGGCTAGTCCGCAGAATACAAGGAACACTTGCAGAAGAACCATAATCTGAACTCGAAGCGGGCGTTAGAAGAAAACTACTATTTCTCATGGACAATATGTATGTGACTCGAGCCTTTAGCGTGAGCTGGATAATTAAGTACACCGTACACCGTAGCGCTCTTGACGTCCTCAAATGGCACTTATAATATTCGAGCAGATACTAAATTATCTGGAACCGGAACACCATAAGTTTCGAAACTGATTTTTCCCTCCGAAGATTGTTTCTCCACGTAACGCATAAATAGTCTTTTTGCTCAAAAGCCGAATAACGCCAATAACATAAACTCGTGGCTTGGGTCATTCGGACATCTATATAAACTACAAAGCATTAAAGCATTAAAGAAAGCAAAAAAATATTACAATTTTCACTCTTATTCTTGAATCGAACAAGGTTCAATTCACCATAGCCCCATATCGACGTCGCGACTTGTTTTTCATTCTCGCGGGAAGCGCGCATACGTCCTGGGAGTTTTATACAATGCAATCACTCGTTAATATTTATAACCTTTAATTTGCGTGACATTATTTGGGACTAGTTTTGCCAAAATGCACGTCAAAATCGATCTTTTGAATGCTGCAGCTTGAGAGTGCCATTATTTCTCTTTCCTTTTGTCAAGATCGACTCCTTCGACACATATATATGCTACAGACATTGCAAAAACGGTTTCATCATACCCGCAATCTGGAAAAGACAAGACATAAACTTCTAAAAAAAACTTATATTTTTGTTCGGATGTCATATATTATAATTGATAATTTACGCACTTACGCACGATAAGTTAAGAACGTATTCACAAAGCCGCGGGGTTTTGTTAATCTATAGGTTATTCCTGTCTTACTGTCAGAATGTCGCTGCATGGGTATATATCGGGAGGGCGATAGAAACGGGAACCGTCTTTCACCGCCCTATTCTTTGCATGCGTTTAGGTTGCTATTGTGGATAACCGAAAAGAAGCAGGAGAAAATGCACAGCGAGACCTTGCCAAATCGTTCGGAAGGGACAACGTCATCTTTCTGCAATGCGACGTCACGAACGAAGAAGAATTCGAGAGTAAGTTAATCTCAATTTTTCTCTTTAATTGTTTATATAAAAACGGAAATACTGCACCGTATATGATTTTTCTCTTAAAAAAAATAGAGCTATGTTGTGTTTTATACATTTGTATTGCCACGTTTGGTGAGAAAATGCTCTGCGCACGCTCTATTCCGGCAACCGCGGACAACTGCACATTAACAAGCCCTTGAAATTACGAGCGTTTTGGAGTAGGAAGGCTGTAAACGCCTATTGGCTACAAAAAAATTACGTCCTTACTGTTCTGAACTATAACCGGAAGTTACGTTTCTTTTTTGTAGCCAATAGGCGTTTGCTCCTGCTTTGAAACACTTTTTCTTGTGACGGTCACCATCTTGAATATTGACGCAGCCTGGTTACTGTTCATGTTGTTTTCTAAATCCCGTGCATTGTGCGCTTTCACCATGATAACACATGTTTCTGCCTGTCAAAGCCAGCTGCTAATTTTTGTCTTTTTAGTTCATGAAGCTCATAAGTTTATTTTTTTAGTATGGAAGCTTCTAGAAGGAACACTAAACTCCCTCCCTAAAAAAAAAAAAAAAATTAAGTACCACGGTAGGGCACACATTTTCTAAAATAAAATGTCAAAAGAAAAAAAAAAAAAGCTTCGCCCACATTATATACTGATGTCGCGAGACTGATTTGAAGTCGCACGCGATTTCGTAATATGCCTTTACGGTCGGAGTTGGCGTCTGTGTTTCGGAATCGCTCCTAACACAAAATTACTCTCGCGAAGTAAATATTGCACCCAGATTTTTCTCTTTTTTGGCCGGAAGAGTTTATTGTGTAAGAAACCTGTCTTTTCCAAGCTCTTATAAATGTTCTTCTTTTTAGCTTGGTATATCTTAATTCGCCATAGTTTAGATCTAGATGTTTGCGTTTGAATCCGAGCGTGACTTTGAAGTTAATCCTCGATGCCTCTGCAACAGACGCTTTTATCGAAGCCATCAACAAGTTCGGCAAACTGAACATCGTCGTGAACAGCGCAGGTGTGGCTGAACTTCCCAACTGGAGGAAAGTGTACGCCATCAACACGGTATGCACAACCTAATTCTCAAAATATTGTCCGTTAAAAAAAAAAAAAATAAACGATGGTTTTGTTTTAATATACGTTCTATAGTCGGCGATGCAACGTCATAAATACATCGTCAAACCTTTGACGGCACCTATGGGTGATTTTCTGTACTTTCGGCAGAGTACATTAGCCAAGTCTTACAACGAGAGAATACTCTGTCGCCATCTATGGGGTAGGGAACACCGTATACTTCCTACTTTCTTTTTCTTCGCGTATCACTATATTTTTCTTAATGGGTTTAGAAACAGTTGTCAATGTTACAAGCGACCCATGTCTAATAGATATAGTACACGTACATTTCATCTCGGAAATACTGCAAAACCTTCGCTCTAGTGAAATGCAGTTCCAGGGCCGCCTCATAGGTGGCGCCAACGTGCCAGTGTGTTTAAAGGGACATCCACAGGGTATTTATGCTCTCCAAGGTTTTTATTTGTACGTGACATATGAAAACGCAACTACCCAGAACACAATTTGCTGCTCGAAATTCGTGTTCTTTCCACCCGAAAACTGCCGATCGAGAACTGGACGGTTTGAGTCGCGCTCACTCTCTTCTCCGTTTTCACGCGCCGTTCTTTATGGTTTAGACACACACACTAAATATAATCAAGGCCGTGGGTTATCGAGGGCACACACTCAATATTCAAAATATTGCTCCTAACTCAAATGATACCAATTTTTTTTTTACTTCTAAAAAACTGCACATACGATGACTAAAAAAAAAGAAAGTTGCACAGTTACGTGATTTTCGGCAACTCTATCCTCCTATATATTTCTTCTTCCTCCCCAGTTCACTTTCGGTTTCGGTTTAGAGCAGGTGCGTTTTCCGACTTCATTAAAAATATAAGTGACGCTGCAGTACAATATTGATTGGGTATTCTTCTAACAGCATGAAAAAAATCGTCTGGCCAAATATAACGTCTAGTCTGGCAAAATAAAATGGTGTTGTCTCTTTAAAGAATCGCCTGGTACAATATTAAAAAAAAATGTGTGTGTGTGGGGGGGGGGGGGGAGAGTTAGTGAGTTTTTAAAGAGGGTTCTCGCGTCAAAAGAGATCAAAAGAACTTGGTCGTAAGGAAACGGAAGCGTATGAACCTGACAAAATCGTGACGTCACCCTCACTACGGCGTTTTTAGTAGGACGAGTTCTGCTCCCATCGACGGCAATAAGAGCAAAGTCAGACTCTAAACTTTGACAGTGTTGATTTAGGAACGTCATGACCAGTCTTTCACCGCATTTTTTACGCACCATCATACTTGTCGCTTGCTACTCATAATCTCGGTCGTGACGTCAGTGACAGGAACGATAAGAGGGCGCTTTTACGCGGTACAGTGATTTTTTTTACAAGGTCTTTATAATGACGAGACGTGTTGGATTTTGTGAATGACAGATCATGTTCTTGATAATTTCTGTATGATACCAGTTTTTTTTTTTCAGACGTAAATTTGGTGGTTTTTAAGGAATGCTATGAATAAGATTACGTGCGGACGAATGGCACCAAGTTTGGATTAGACAGGGGATGGTGGGCTCTGCACCGGGTAAAAACTATCTAGGAAAAAAAAAAGTTTTTTCAGTCGAAATTTGTTTTTGTTGTTTTTAAACCACATTAAGTTTGGGGGTGCCAGTTGTACTCACGGCGGGATACGGATACGGGCAAGATATTCCAATCGTGTTTATGAACAAAAAAAAAAAAAGCGGTATTAAGTGAGGGACAAAATGATAACCATGACAATCGGTTGCCCAAGTACGTATGTTGCAATTTTGAGTGTGTGCCTGCGCGTATGTGTGCGTGCGTTTATGTGTGTGCGTGTGTGACGTGACATGACGTGACCGATGCGTACACCACGGCTGATAGAAATATGATACGAAGCGCCTCAAGATATTGAGCTTCAACGTTTTAACAGATGGCCGTGTACTCTGGCAACCTCTTGGGCTTGAAACATATGGACAAGAGTCGCGGTTGGGAGGGTGGACATATCGTCAACGTGGCCTCCATTACAGGTATGCCTGAAATGTTCTTCAGTTGTTTCTAAGACAATATAGACTTTAATAGGCAATATAAACATCGGCATCATGTGAGAAATCGTTCAGGTTAACGTCGTTCCGTAGGATTTAGCGCCGAGCTTAATACAGTGCATGAGCGACGCACGAAGTGTCGATAGTAGGTTTTATGTAGATGATTATTTTCAGGTGTAGAACATCGGCCTCAAAGTCGAACTTATATTTCATTGTGACAAGCTTGGAGTCGAAAGCCTATGGGCATTAAATATACTAATATGTTCGTTTAAATATTTATCACTGCACACAGTTGTGCCCTGATGTTGTTTTTTACTTCAAACGAAAAAGGTAAAAAGAAACAAAACAAAGTTCTAGCGTTTTCGTTAACATTTTTATTGTTATGCGAATTCGAGTTTTTTGACAACGTACTTGCGTACCGTCTGAACCGACTTTTATGAGATTGTAAAGACGGAAGCTTGAGCGGGTTGGTAATTTATAATAACTGCAACAGCGCAAAAAAAAGAGAAAAAAGGAAGGGCCACACAAAGAAGGACGTACAAATAAGGCGTTCAGCGCCCTTGTTTGTCCTTTCTTGCGTGTGTCTTGGCTTCGTCCTTGTAATTTTTTTTTTAGCTTTTGTAGTTATTAGCTTTATGGGACAGAGCAGCACTAAAGCGGAGAACTCTGCGCAAAACATGACAACACTGGTACCGCCGTTTCGTCTCGCTAAGTGATATTAGCAGACGCCTAGAGGGAATTCATTTCTTTTAACTTACTACAATATCGGTTATTTTCAATACCGCGATGCTCAAAGGTCCTCGCCTTCAAAACCAACTTGTTTTAAACTCCAGGTTTTATGGCCTGTCCTCCCGTGCCGTCCTACGCAAGCGCAAAAGCAGCAGTCATCTCCTTCACTCGCGCCTTTGGGGTAAGTTCCCGGCCAAGTCCTGCTGTCCCTCTATGGTCACTGACATGTTAGCAGGGTGCGGTTAATCATGTTCACGCTTCTTGCTTCGTGATTGGTCTTTGGCTTTTGGTATCGCGGTTGACGCCGCAACCTGATCGGCTGCGGCGCGATAATGAGATGCACATGCGCGAGACAATTGCTGCGCCCTGCGTTTCTTGAGAAGGCAGTGACTTTACAAGTATGGTGCCTCGAAGGCGTCTCCGACAGGTGTGTTTTACCACGCTGCCGCCGACCGCGATCCTGGCGGTGTAACAGCAGTGGTAGTAGTGGTTGTGGCAGACGCCTGTTCTGCGGCGGGTCGCTCATATCCAGCTTGACAGTCCACGGAAGCTTCGGCAATCAGGAATTGGGACGCTACGACGACAGCGGGCGACACTCGCGTTGGCTCCTGCTTTTGGGGCTGAACTTTTACGGCCGACCACCAGGATCGCGACATCCGACAGCGTGACACTCCTGCTTTTGTTACGTCATTTGTTTGCCACTTATGGACCACTTTGGATGCACGGACGGATGGAGAGGAGGATGGAGGATGGAGATTGAAGGCGTGGGGAAAATAGTAGCAAAAGGTAACAGCGCGAAATTGTGCACGTAGACCCTTCAGAACCCCGAATCGTACCCTTCAGAACCGTTAAGACCCTTCCGAAAATGTGCACGTAGACCCTTCAGAACCCCGAATCGTACCCTTCAGAACCGTTAAGACCCTTTGGAATCTACGTATACTGCGGGATACCGCTCTCCGTTCCCTTTCAGAGCGACATTTTCTTCAAGAGGACCGGTGTCACCGTGAACTGCATTTGTCCGGATGCTATGGACACTCCTCTGCTGAAAGGACTGCTGGATGCCTGCGTGCATGGGGGCCCAGAAGCAATCGCTGTTGGGAAATATTTCCAAGAAAGCATCCTCGAGTAAGAAATATTATTCTGCTATAGGCAATGGAATCGAACACCACGTGCACACGTACACATAGCTCAATGACCCGGAATTTTTCGCATGGATGAGTAAGCCACGGAAATGCGTATAGACAATTAAAGACATACCAGCGTGTGGTCGCGCAACACTACAGCCTGATCGACCTTAGAAACTCCAGGCTGCCAATGGTACACGCACAGCGGACACACCATACGCCCGCTAGGGCTGCAAACTTCCTTCTATCAAAACTAACGCACGAGACAATTAATGGACCTGAATGAATGGATGGATGAATCCGGCTGAGCCCTTTTGATCGGGCGGTAGCTTACGCCACCTAGCCATTTTTTTTTTCGAGTAACGAGTGCCGTCTGGGGTGTTGTTCGCGAACTACAAATGAAGAGCAGCACAACATGCCTCCGCCCGTCGGAACACGTTGGCATCGTGCCGTTGTATCGGTTTTAAGTGTTTTTTATACCCCATACTATCAATACTAAGAACAAACAAAGCGTGAAAATAGACTAATAGGCGCGAAGATAGACGCTGACAATGCTGCTGTCGCCATTTTCGTAGAGCACTGTTCCAAGTGAGAAGATGGCGACAGAGGGAGTGTACGCATGCGCACAAGCTTACTGGAAAAATGTCCATTATAGCCGCCTTCCTGGGGTGTACACCTTTCGAGCGCTTATCACCCAGGAGAGAAGTGTCGAGTCGCAGGGCTGGGGACACAAACACCGTTGGACAATCAATTAATTAATCAACCGCTTCATTGATTAATTATGCAACCAACAAATCAATGAACGAATCAATCAATCAAAGTTGTAATTAGAGAACCACTGGTGGGGGGGGGGTGCACAGAAGGCAACGACAAGCCTGGAGAGGCGACAGCGATCCACAGCCCCGTTAGACAAATATGGCAGAGATGAGGTGTCTGTTGGAAAGTGTGTATCATGTGCATGATATACAGATGGTCACGTTTGGCAAATGTGTTTGTGTGTCTGTGGACAGCCTTTGACGCACAGGCACCGCAAATGTACCGATTCAATGTACTTCTTGTTTTACAGTCCAGAAAAGGTGGCGCTGGGCGTCATCAAGTTGATCGAGGAAAGAGTCAACGGAGCTGCTCTCATCGCCCTGCGCACGAAGGAATTTGTTTACCGCAAATTTGACATGTGAACGTGCTTTACTCAACAGATAATATATCGACTATTCCCTTAAAAAAACAATAATCCCAACCGACCACCACCAGTATTTACGAACGTGCTTATTAGGGTTGTGGAATCAATCGATTGAGCTACCATAAAACGATTAATGGATCACTCGTAATAGTCGACTGATTTCTTTAACCAATTTATAGGTCAGATACGGGCCCTTTTTATGGGGGTTTTCCGGTAAAAAGCGATACACTAAAAGTATACATTCATAGATATATTTTTATTTATTTTTTAGAAGTGCGCCATCTCGTAGCTGCTACGCCAACTATCCAAGTTCGCCATTGTTTTGGCGCACACTCTGAGCATTTGTTGGACACGAGTGGGACGTCAGCGTTCGGCGAGGACTCGGGATCCAATCACGTGCTTCGTGCACAAGAAATGGCGACCGTCAATGTTGCTTGATGGAGTTTTGAAAAGGGTACTATTTTTGTTTTTACCGTTATGAAACACTTCGCGAAGTACATTATATATATATATATATATATATATAGTTTACTAATGGCATGGCGAGCATGTACACGTTGGTTGCCACACTGGTCGTCGTCGCGCGTACAACACCGCTAAAATACGAAGTATACACTCAGAATTTATTAAACATAAAGTTTAGATATCGAGAGTATGCTAAAGTAATCTAGTGACTATAATATTTTAGCATACTCTCGATATCTTAACTTTATGTTTCATAAAAAAGTACACTTAGACTATATTATAGTCTAAGTGTACTTCACTGTTTCTAAAAGTAAAAAAAAAAACTTAGTTTACATAATTTGCATCGCTTTTTGTCGTGGCACGTGTATTAGCTTCTTCAATGTCAAACTCAACTTCAATAATTTAATTAGAGGAGAGGGAGAGTTCTGCTTCCCGTCCAGGTGGTCATAATTGTTTCCAAGCGCACAGTCGCAATTTGGTTTTGCACACCTAACTATGCATTGGCACATTAATTTCATCAACTAAACGATTTAAGATATGTTACTTAAATTGATATTTCTAGGTGTGACATATATATCACACTGTTCGCTTTCTTATCGGAGCGCATCTTTGTGCCCGCGGTCCTGGTTTCCGGTGGTCGCGGCGCGAAGCCACACCTCTCCTCCCTGGTAGCATGGAGGGAAGTTGGGCGCACGTGTGTCGCCCGTCTCAGCCTCTGGGAAAATGTCTATTTTCATTAATTAAAAAGTTATTGAATACATTTTAATTAATTAGCCGACTGATCGTTATGATTAGCCCTTATACTATGTCCGCCTGGCCGCATAACTCATCTGCACAAACCACATTAGTGTAACTTTCACGGATTTTTAAGACAAATCTGTTCAGTTAAAAAAAAGAACCCTGTACATTTAACTGGCGTTGGAAATGCTAACTCATCTTTATAAAATTATTTATTCCCCCAAAAACGATTCATTTCAAATCAGGACCAAGTCTTTAGTTGTCATCATTACCGCCACAGGGGTATCACGAGAAAATGTTGCGTCCCTGATTGGCTGCTGCCACTTCAAAAGACTCCGAGTTGTCCGAGTTGCTCGTCCGTTTCAAGCCGGGTGCGATCAGAGAAATTGGCGTCGCAGAGTTCGGACAGCAACCCCAAAATTGCTGGGAAAGTACCCCGTCTGAAGCGGGCCTAAGAATTCTATCAGCCTCCATAACAGACAACATAACTAAATAACTATCCGGTTAATGGTCACTGATTAATTTGTTAAAGAACTCATAATGATTTTTTTTATAAAAAAAAAAAGCGACTCATAAAACACCATGATGTAGCCAAGTTTCCCAGCTTTTACCACAGTCTCGGGTTTTCTACATCATGATCAACATCCAGCAGCTCGCCTGCGCGCTCACTGTTTTTTCATTCATCAAACACATTCTGTGTTGACATTTAGTTGGTGCTCAATCCTACTGGCAGTTGCAACAATGTGAAAATCACAACCGTTATTGACAACTTTAATAAAGTACACGAAGAAACCCTGGTACTCCGTCACAGCTCTTTTTTTTTTCGTAAATGTTCCTCAGTCGCTGTACACAAAATGTAAAAAAAAAAAAAAAAAGAAATGCTTGAATAGTTCTTACTAGGAAAATTTTCTTTCGCTTCGTAGTTTATTGTAATCTCCTGCAAATAGCTATCATATACTTGGTGATTTTCATCCCTACATCCTGGGCGTACTGCAACAAGAGCAAACACCGCGACACGCACTCCACAGTTCCGGTCGAGACTACGCGATGGCGCCACTCGACCGCACCTTGAAGATGGCGTTGGCTGCGTGTTCGTTTTCCAAATCAGTACGCCCAAAAAAAAAAAAAACAAAAAAAAAAAACATTTTTTTTGTTGTTTTCTTGCGTTGACAGTTTACCGATTCAAAGCTCGGACCAAGCGGAGCGAATCACTGAAGGACGCCGCTTCTGCCAGGTTTTACTGCAACGCGCTAAACCATAGTGCGCCGAAAATTATGGCGCGAATAAACATGGGGCGGTTGTCACGCTCTGTGCTGCGCAAGCGACATATATACACTAACAGTGTTCGACCTCTTTGTGTACACACTCCGGGTATTGTGGCACCGACGGCTTTTGTCGACATTGACGTCTCGCAATGGGCCGAGTGTTACTATATCCGAGTGCCGTATTGTGAAAAAAATGCTCGCGCAGTTTTGTCGAGCTGCAAATTTGGCAAGTTTGAAAACATCATAATCTAAACGCCGAGGGTTGGAGGAACGTTATATTGTCGTGTTGGTTCTTTATCTTGTTTCCTCCTACCCTACCAAAACTCGGGGTTTATATTGCGATGAGAATTTTGCTTCTCTGAATAGAACGAATACTAATTGTTACCAATTTCCATTTTGATGAGACTGAGCGTCTCTCTCTCTCTCTCTCTCTATATATATATATATATATATATAGAGAGAGAGAGAGAGAGACAGACAGAGAGAGAGAGAGAGAAAGGAAGAGATTTGCTGAGCCCTGCGATTATTAATTTTTTTGTGACTAGTTATAGTGACTTTGAAAATTATCTGAATCCCTTCCTCCCACATTATTGCTCGCGTAAGTGCCAGCTAGTGTTGAGTTCCCTAGACGTTTGAGCGTGGAACTCTTGAGGATCTGAACCAGGCACGTAGCCAGGGGGGGGGGGGTGGGGGGGGGGCATGGGCCCGCCCCTTCCTCCCAAATCTTCTATTTTGCTGGGGCCTCCTCTCCCCCTCCCGCTCATACAACAATTTGACATGGGCGCCCCCCCCCCCCCCACCCCCCCCCCCCCCCCCCCCCCCCCCCCCCCCCCCCCACATGTCTGATCTGAACTATACACTCTAAGAAATGCCTGTGCGTCTACTTACCCGCAAGACATGAAAAGAGACAATCTCTGATATATACGAAATCAGCTCAGCGAATGATGAGGCGGAACATCTGTTAATTTAGACCTCAAAATTAAGGCTACGTTGTGGCATTATGCAATGCAAGCATGACGCTTTGCAGTGCGTAATGCCGCCGTACAGACTTACTTTTTAGTATTATACGAAATGTCTTTTTTTTTTTTAATTCACAGTTATTTTTTTTTTAAGCCGCGAAAGCTACATTATAATGAGGTATGTATCTGTGCAGGTGAGTTATATGCCTGTGTAGGTAAGCTCTACGACCAAGGGGACCTGATATAGAGGGCTAACTGTCACAATAAATCAAATAATTAACCGTTTTTTTGTGTGTGATTAACTTTTGAATGGGGGAATTAAGCATATGGTTCCAATTAGAACATTTGCTGAGCGCCATCAAAAGCCGCTCTAAAGATGTGGAGCGTGTGGGAAGTGCGGTTGTGCGCTAAAGTGACCACTCGTGCAAGGGGTGCGAGGCCGGTGCTGCGAAAACACTATAGTGATAAGAGACGAAAAAAAAAAAGAATCGCGAGGTTGCGTTTTTTTGCAGCGGCAGCCTGCACGACTGCCAACTTTAATGGGGGTTATGCGTATGATTATACAGCCTAGAACTTGGTCTGCCTCAACGGGCGATGAGTCTTCCAGCTGTAGATGAGACATGTAGCCAGTGCAGTACAATAGCTAGCCTGGGGTCGTTAACGTCCATAAAGCAGTAATGAGACACGAACAGGGGTGGGGATTGAACCCACGATCCCTGGGTTCTGCAGCGCGAGCTTTCGCTCCACGCGTGCTCCGAGCTGGTGTGCGCCAGCTAGCCCACTCGGCCACCGATTCCTTGTTTTCTTTCTTTATAGCCCGATTTTGACATGACGCACGCATGTTTACGTTATTCAAACGTATTTTACATGACAGCTATATACGAATGAAAATATCAAGCCGTCAGCCAGTCTTTGGCTGACGTTGACACATTAAAAGTGTCTTAACATCACTAACGTTTCAATTCCCAACCACCTTTAATGTTAACCTGCACAAATCGCATTAGTGTTGTGGTGTTTAAAAAAAAAATGGTGTTTAAAAAAAAAACGTCGGTGAAGCTATAGAAAAATACACCTTATATGCATATATCTGACACCCTATACAAGGATGAAAACGATCGTGATTTTGCCGAAAAAAAAAGTAAACATGTGTATTTTATTCCAATTAGATTTGTTTGATTTAAATCAGTTTCATTTGATTTAAATCACTGGAGCTAAAAAAAAGTCATTATTTATCATTACACATATTTTCAAACATGGAAGATTGGTTGATCAATCCTTCCGATATCGTTGAAAACAATGCATAAGAAAGGATTGGTGTGACTTTGAACTTTTAAAGTACAGTTCATTTAACAATTTTTTTTACTGATGTAAACCCTGCCATATTAGGACAAGAGCAGCTTGATTATTCCATTTTCTTGCAATAAGACAATACTTTCCTTTATTTAGTTTTTTCCCCCTTTTTCCTCCTGATTTCACTTCGACAGGGCATTGCGTATAAGTGACGAATGATATCGTAGATCGAAAAGAGGGCTCAACGTTTTTGTTTGCTTAAAAAATTACCGGATTTTTGCTCATGTCCAGCTTGCTAGAAAGGTTTCTTGCAATATATGATTCTTTGATTTACATAAGAAACAAACAGGCATAGAAAATGGCAAATGATAGACACACGTTAAATGAAAAACAAAAATGTTTTGGGGTATGAATTTTGCCGGGGAAGGTTTTGATTAAAATCATCGTGATGAACCCGGTGCGATTTAATTAAATCACGATTTACATCAGGATTTAAGTCACGGTTCAAATTTCCACCCCGCAATCCTATACTTTGTAGGAACTATATGCGGAGCGCCAAGTTCGCCCGCTTTTGTTTTTGTAGAAGCTGCGGTGACGTCAGAAAGAAGCCCAGCTCTGATTGGTTCTGAATGAAAAATACTAAGTATAGGCCTCGAGGCAGCTTGCTTTGAGGGTCTCTCCACTATCCTTCCATCAGAGCCAATCAGAGCTCGGCGTCTTTATGACGTCACCGCATCTCCTGCATCCGCAAGAAGCAGACGACTTGCGCTCTGCATAGCAAAGAACCAGGCGAACGCGGCACTGATATGCGCTGATTATAGACATGGAGTACACCGAGCGACACTTGGGGCCGCCATTTTTCTTGGGCACCTGAGTTCACGCCGGGTGCGGACGCAACCCTCGTGAATGTACCTGCCCAGAAGCAATGGTGGGCGCCACCAGATGGCGTGCAAACTCGAAAAGGGCCTATTGTGGGGAAAATCGGACAGTGATACTACGTATGCGATTTATAATATTCGCGCGCCATTTTTAAGGCGACTATATATATAGTGCGAAAACCGTCGTTGCCACAGTCGGCGGAACTCGTTTTGTCTCAAAAACCGGGGAAAAAAAAAAGAAGCACCGGGGTGAAGCGAATGCACAACCCGAGGTCTTTTTGTATCCACCACGACGGCGGAACGGATAGAGATTCCGTGTACGGTTCGGGCGATGACCCGCGCTACGAGGCTCTTCATATCTGCATGTTGGGATCCCTTCCAGGGCTATATTCTTGCACGGGTGGTCCACCACGAATATAATACTCAGCTCATCCTTAGTAATTTTGTATATGCCATTTTTTTTGTATACGAGAAGATAGGGTAATACGGTATCTTGTATAAGAAAAAAGAGTTATTGACAAAAAGGAAACATTTTTGTTTTATATTAAGCTGGATGTATTGATATAATACCAGATACGCAAGTAAGTTTGGCTTTCTGCGATGCGGGTGTTGTGTTTTTTCTTGTTTTTTTTTTAGTCTCCGTTTATCTTTTTACTGTGGTCTTTGTCTGGTAATTTGTTTACCGCTGAGATATCATTACCACATAACTCCAATTTTTAAGAATTCTCATTAGTTAGGCTACTGTGCTTATATTTGTAACTTGTTTATTGAACGTGGAAGCACTCACCCGTAAAATCAAGGAAAGAAAGCGAGAAGAAAAATACAACAAATGGTAATGGAATGCACATTT
Organism: Ixodes scapularis; assembly: GCF_016920785.2. NCBI lineage: Eukaryota > Metazoa > Arthropoda > Arachnida > Ixodida > Ixodidae > Ixodes > Ixodes scapularis. The sequence goes on along the minus strand of NW_024609879.1, from coordinate 127,748,378 downwards.
TCCTCGTAAAGGCGACACGTAGCGGCGGGCGTACGAACTTAATTATGAGTTGGAAGGACCCTTGTCGACAGCCGCGCTCGTGCGCATGCGCAAAAACAAAGAAGCGTCGCAAAGGTCATCTGCTTATCTTTTACACACGTTGTCAGAAAATTCGCGATTCAAAAGTTTAGGAGGGAGGGTGTATATTTTTTTTTTTTTCGCGCTGAACTTGACTAAAACATTAAAGCTCACATCTCTAACACTGAAGGATGACCTTGTAGAAACGAAGTTTTAAATATATATTCTTCATCCGAACTGCTTGCTTCATCAATATAAAATAGGCTTTGTGTTCTTCGTCTGTTTATGCCGTGCACAGCCGTCTTGCATTTTACGTCAACGGCCGGGCAGAGCGAAAACACAGATTTACAATTTACTCGTGTGTAAAAGCACGTCCGTGAAAACTTCCAAGAAAGATTTCCGTAACTGTTTTATATGTTTTGTCTTCGCGTAGGCAGTAAACGTTTTACCGATAGAACTTGGGCGACACTTAGTATAAACCTAAAAATATGCAGCAAAAAATAAAAAAAAAGATCGACATAATGAAGGATTGAAATAAAAACAAATCCCTAGTGCTACAAAGGAGTTCGCAGCTACTCGATCAACACACCTGGAGACGTTTAATGCACAAAGTCGAGCCACGAATCGGCGCCCGCAGTGTTGTTGCCACACCAACTTAATAAAAAAAAAATATGCGTTTTGTTTTCATATACAAACAAAAAATTGCAAAGTGAAAAAGGTTTAAAGGAAAAAAAAAGGGAAGTCGGAAAGTACGCAAAAAAAGAATTCAGAAACCAAACTTGTAGTCTGCTGAAATCGTGCTATAAATAATAAACAGCTTAGAGAGCCGAGAACAAATTGAGATCCGCGCGGATGGAAATAAAGCTCACGTAGATTATCGGAAGATGGAACGACCTCACGCCTCTCGCAGAATGCGGAGCTCACGAAGCAGACGACGCCGACAACGCTGCACCCAGACCACCAAAACTGGATGTCTATGTGTATGTATATATCTATTAAAAAATAAGAACAAAACACGCGCCTATTGCAAATCGAAACATCGACGTACACACAAAAAAAGAAGACTCCAAATCTTTTTCTAATACATGAAAAACAAAACAAAAAGACTATAGCTTAACAAGAAGAACCGGGGTCGCAGTGGTATTTTCTCCACGGCGCGCGGCTTTTCGTTTGACAATGTGATTCATCAATAACACTCCAGGGAGTCCATGGAGCCTCCCCGCGCGCCTCCCGTGGGTCGGTTGGTCGGAAGGCAGCGCCACGAAGCACCCCTAGTGGTCGTCGCGGAAACTACCAGAGGGCCGTCCGTCGTCCACTCTGAAGGATTTTTGGGGGGATCTGTGGCTTTGCTTGTGGACTTATTTTTTTCTGGAGGGTGTCTTGTGGTTAGTTTCTTGCTTTGCTATCGCGAGCGTTATTGTCGCTGCTTCCCCGTCGCAAGAGGTCCCGCGACTGCTGCTGTTTGTGTTTTTTTTTTCTTTCTTTTGCGTGAGTGCGCTTGGCTTCGCTGCTCCCTTGAGTCGCCAATAAAAAACAGGATTCATTCTGGGCTCGACGTTCTCTTGCCCTCGCCACGTGCTAGCGTCGCGGTGGTGGCGGCGGCGTCGCTGGCAAGGTCGTGTTCTATGGCACTTGGCCTTCGGTTCGTTCTATTTGCTGTTCATGAAACAAAATGTCGTCTTTCCGCTTCTTTTCTACCTTAACCGCTAGAGAAGTTTTTCTTGTTCTTGTTGGTTTTTTGTTTTGTTTTTGCATCTCGAACGTTTAAGTTGAGATAAACGTGGCGCTGCAAATTGCGGTCTAACCTGATTTGTTTTCGCAGTGTTTTTTTTTCTTCTAATTTTTTGTATCCGGTCGAGACTGACGATGAAAGTGTTTTGCTTGCTTGGATTCTGGCATCCTACTTCCACGCACATAGACACCTATTTAGTTCTGCCGATCTTTTTGTGTCGATTTTTTTCTTCTTTGCTTCTTTGAACATCCGTTTCTTTGTGTTTGTGTGTGTGTGTGTGTGTGTGTGTGTGTGTGTGTGTGTGTGTGTGTGTGTGTGTGTGTGTTTGTGTGTGTGCGTGCGTGCATTTTTGGAGTCTAGACCTACCGGGACAATCTTTGAAATATTACGGGAAGGTGGCAGGAAATGTCACAGAGTTTTTCTTTGGTTCGCGTTAGCAGACAACAGTGTCCAAGATATTATCGTTCTAGCGCATTTGTTTTTTAAATTGGTTAAGAAACTATCAAGCCATCATCCACCACGCGAAACGATCAGCTGAATCATTGAGCTAATTCTTCTAGTTTCTTGACTAGCTAAAGGTCACTTAAAAGGTTCAGGCTACAGGTATAAAATTACCCTATGTGCCTTTTAAATGTGCTCATGATTAATTAGGTTCACAAAAGACGTCTATAGCTACACGCAGTTTTTATTCGAGCACAAATTTCGGTTAAACATAAAAATATAGGGGAAAAAAGAAAAACGAGGACAAGAGGATAAGTAGCACCCAGGACAGGGCGTAACTTACAACTGAATTTTTTTTTAGAATACACTATTAAAATTGTAAAACTGCACATGCGTCATTCCGCAATTGTGAAATAAAAAATTATTCCAAATTAAAAAAAAAAAAAAAAGGTTGTACGTCGCGAGTACAGTTTCTATTACCGATCAAATGCTGCCTACACTCGAACATTACACTGAGTAGAATTGAATATATGACGACCAGTTCATTTTTTTAAAACTTTGTCTTGTTTTAGCAGTTAACTTTAGACATGAAAGTGTCAGTAAACAAAAATCGGGTAGCAGTAACATGTAGCTGCGAGCAAACTATCAAACTAAAGAAACAATAACAATCTGCACCCGCAATTTTCGATTACACTATTTGCAACTTTCACGACCTATGGCGGGTTGCAATGGCGGCTATCAAAATGGAGGTCATCCGGATGGTCGTCGTAGAACAGCAGTACGAAGCTCGGTCTGCGACGCCGCAAACAGTTCTAGTTTTTCTATATACGGGCAGTACTAGAACCTTATTTTATTATCTGACGTCACGCCTCCTTGACTTGAAAAAATAAAATAAGGTTCGAATATACTTTTATTGCGTAGCCGATCATCCAGGAGCTAGGGAGCCCGATTCTCACACCGCGGTACCACCGTCGCTGCCAAGTTGCGAATACAACCGCAAAAACATCCTGGAGAGCTCTAACGCCGTCAGAACGTAGCCGCTTTTCGAGCAATATGCCAAAGTTTCATCACCAACCGTTATCTTATTAAAAAGAAAAGTTATTAGTGATATATTTTTTTAAATTTTCATTGGAAATCGGGACCCATTTTTATGGCTTTTGGCTTCTGGCGCCAGCTCCACTATGTATTCGAGAGCTCTGTCGGCCGCCATTTTTCCATCGCAGTTTTCAGAAAATTGCTTAAAACTTTTGAATAAGGTGACGGTTAGTGCTCAAAGTTTGGCACCTTGCTCGAACGGCTGGAGCTACGTTTTGGCAGAGTTGGAGCTGCCCCGCAATAGGGAGTTTTAGTAGACCATGTTTTCCCCTCCGCTAAGCCCTCCACAACGAAGAAACCGCCACTGCGCCTGCGTGCAGATGGCCTTGGCTGTAGAGTTCCGGGTAGCGGAGGGGTAAACACGGTCTGCTAAAACTATTTAATGTCTAGTTAATTTTTGCGGTACGAAAAGCAGGGTTCGGATTTCTCACGAACACCCGGTATATAATCTGAGTCTGACCATTGTAGGCGGGAATTTTTTTTTTTTAGGCAGCTGCCTGGCAATTTTATCCATCAAGGCTTAACTCTCAAATACACGATAAATATTTTACACCCTTAACGGTGTAAAGAGGGTACCCCAGATATTTACACCCAAGGTTTCACCCTTTCAGCACCCTAATTTCGACATGATACGCATTTTTTCTTCAATCGCATAAGAGTATGTAGTTGCATTGGACACCCTCCATTTAAAAGAAAAAATGTAAAAAAGAAAACTTTAGTGACTCGAGCAACATATTTGAAGGGAGTTGGCCAAACTGACTTCACTTTAGCGAAATTTTTTTAGCGACGACCTCGAATAATGTTTGCCTCTAATAATGCTTTTTACTGCAGATGTATTATTTCAACTTCGATGTATTCTGCATTACGCGAAATTTTGACGAGAACAAAGCAACATGCGTGTAATCTTCGATATTGTGGAGGTGGTGCACATGCGAAGGTCGTCTTTGATTTGTCGAGAATATAAGGGAGTGCAGACCTCACCAAGGTCATGACTCCTCTTTCGTACGCGATACATAACATCCGTGTTTGCCGTTTCTGTGTATCTGAAAACTGTATGTGGTGCATGCTGCTCATAAACACAGTGCTCGTAAAAAAAAAAAAAAAAAACTATAAGAAGTTGTTAAGATGGCATCGTTCTTTTAGAGCGTTCACAAGCATCCCAAGGGTGTTAGTGTAACACCCTTATTGTTTTAGCCCCGGGACAAGCTGATTTACACCCTTAAGAGTGTAAAAAGGTTTTTCTAGTGTGTACGGTGCCTAAAATATGTCTTCGACTGGTGAGTTTAGCATCCTATCCCGCCCGTACATCAAAACTGGTCCCGAAGTGACAATAAACGACGTCACACAAGCCTACGTCTCGTGTTGTTGGATGTCGCGATCCTAAAGGTTTCGGGGCTAGAAGTGCCGGTAAAACAAGTACTACCGCGAACGCGAGCCGACGGTCGCTGTCGTTGCGAAGTCCCGCGGCTCTTGACGCTGAAACTTCCGTGAACTGCGTCAAGCTGGGTAGCGATTGTGCAACAGAACAGGCGTCAGCCAGATACACCGCTAGGATCACTGCCGGCGACAACGTGGCACCTCTATGACGTCATCAGGCGGAAATGGAGGGACCACTTTTTAGGACGCGGTGAGCGTACTAGTGGAAGTGGCGTTCCAGGCGCCATACGTATACAGACACTTTACACTCTAAGAAAAAAGGGTGTGAACTTACACCCTTTTGTCCCATATAATACACCCCAAAAACCTCAGTTCGACGTGCAGCGTACAACTGACGGCCACAACGTTTACGAGGGGATGGATAATGGTGCGATATAACATATTAAAAAACAACAGTACGTATTAAAAAAAAAATTGAGGCTTTTGTAGTGGAATCGAGTAAACTGCGACTAATTTTTCTCGAGTCAATCACACGTACATTAGCTATTTTAATAAGTACGTCGAACTTCAAGTTCTGGGGTGTATCATTGTAGGGTTTTTCCGTTTTCGGGTAAAACCTAATATTACCCCATTTTTGCACCCCGAACATTTTTACGAAAATCGGGTTGAACCCGATTTTTCCCCGAATAGCAGTTTTAAAATCAGCTGAATTTATGGACTATAAAAACAATTTTGAATCTGTTTCAAGACTACCTTCTCGGTCCCTCGTTTTTTTTTTTTTTTTTTTTTAATGTTAAGAAGCTTCTTTGATTTGCGTTACCTTTGCATATATTCGCTTCAGAATGAGTAGAAGGCGAAAATATACTGTAAGATCGAGCACCATTGCTATATCATATACTTTGTTGACTTTTGTTCATGTAAATAACACATTTCAGGTACTTTCCCTTTATAAATAAAACCCTAGAAAACCCAATTTACTAATGACCTCAGGAAACCCGATTTCTCCCCGATTAGCAACCTGAAAAATAGCGCCCGATTTTTACCCCCCAAACTTTGGAAAAAAAAAAAAAAAAAACCGAAAACAAAGAACTTTAATGATGTATGACGAGGGATGTAAAATATACTTTTTTTTTCTTAGAGTGTACACGTGTCAGTAGCAAGATGGCGGGGCCCAAAGGCCGTACTTGAAAACCTTTACAGGTATACTGTCTTCCAGTATTACAGCCCCCCGGTTTATAAACGAAGTATATCGAAACGTAAGAGCCGAGAAGGACGCACACACTCACTCATGCACTCACAATTCGACGATTGAGCATGGAACCCAAGTGGCGCGATTGATGGCAAGACGTCGCTGAAATTGTTTTCGGCCCATTCATTACCGCGAGGGGGAACCTCCATCGGTGTAAGCGGCAGGGATGGAAGCAATGAATGGATATTTCGCTGGCACTCCCAGAGCCGCGCGGAATGCTCCTTCACACGTGAATGGCTTCAGTGAAGAGTGCGAAGCCACATACAAAAGCACACACACGCAGGCAAGCGCAGAAAAGGCGTTGGTTGAGAGCACTATACGGCAGGAAACATTCGGCGGTGGCAATATTTCAACGTCGCATCGGACAAGGCCGACCGCCATCTCGTCGAATTTCATTTTTCACCTGCGCCTCGGCGGGGATGTATAAAGGACTGCGATGGCTTCAAAAGGTACGCATGTAAGAAACAAAAATGTACAGCCCGCATTCAGATAGCGGCTTGAAATGACCACTGCGCATTTTTTTTTTTTAATCGAGTTATTGTTAGCAAATTAATATCTTAGGCGAAAGCATGGGGTGGGTATACTTTGAGAGAGTTTGTCAGGCTCCTGCGTCTGTTCGCAAATCCAACCTCGTGCATTTAATACGCCTTTCTCCGTTTTACATTTCGGCCACCAGGCCACGCTACTTTTTGTTGTACATTTGGATAAGGGATATGTAGAGTCCCCGCTCCTCTCCTTTACATCTTCTCCGCCGAAAGGTGTCGCCTCCTATGGAGTTACGGAAATACTGATACCATCCCTACTAAAAGTATTAATAACACTAACACTAATAATTTATATTTCAAATGGCTAAAAACCACAAATGTCTTTTGATTGACACCAGTCCATAAAAACACTATTAGTAAGATAATCAAGTAGATATCTGCTTAGTATTACCCAGTGATCTTATCTGTGAATAAAATAACGCTGTGTACTTATCTCAGAAAGAAGGTTTTAGAGATAATGTGTAGAAGAAACATGCATGGTAGTAGCCAATGAACTTATCAGCGCAGGGTGTGTCTAAGGGCCCGGAAACACCGAGGAAAGTGTGACGGACCGCCACGGATACCATCACGATTCATCCTCCGGGGGAAAATCTACAAAATAGTGGCTAATTGAGGAGCGAGAACGAAATTCTAGGCGCGCCCCAGCGGGAATCACGACCTCATTATTGTGAACTAGTCATTCTAGCACCGCGCCAATTCTTGCATAGACGCAAAGCAATTGTCACTAACACGGTGCCCTCTACTGAATGCTCGAAGGCGAACATCAAGCGTCGAACACCGGCATTCGGCCTTAATTCGGCGCTGGCGTTCGGCGTTCGTTCTCGTTCGAACGGTTAATAGAAAGAAACAAGGATCCCAGTCGTGCCCCCATCCCAATAAAAAAAAACACTATACCACAGCGCCAAAGAATTCTGCGAAAAAAAAAAAAAACATTCTGTGTATGCAAACTTTTTTTCAAAAGATCAACGTGAATCGAGCATTTTTTTTAATAATAAATGAATACAAAAAATACCCGAGAAACAGGTAATCCAGCAAATTATGGTAATAATAGGAAACTTTTGATACGACGAGTAGAGAGAGGTATCACTTAATTCTCTTGGATATACAACTATGCAGAGGTAGACCTATATGACGGTAGATGTGTCGGGCCCCACGAATTAGCCTTAGCGTTTCTCGGTCTCTCCATGCCTGTGGAAGGGGGCTTGGTGGTGCGCTGCACACAGATTGACGGGGACCATCGGCCATAGCTGGTTTCGAAACGTAAAAACATTTTCTCCCTCAAGTACGATGACCTTACGGTGACGCCACCTTTTAAAATTCCGGTGACGTATTCAGTTCTCAAAATAAGGGCTGGGCACTTGATCGATTAGCCTATTGATTAATGCTTTAATCTCGATTATTTTTTAATCGGTTAAGTTTCTACAAAAAAAGTTAAGAAATTAACGCTTTTACCACGCAGACGTGGACGAATTTACCTGTATGAGGGAAGTCATTAGGTGAAATTTCGACCTAAAGTAAACCGTACGTACGTACAGGCGAGATTTCTAACCCCAAACAAGGGTCGCCCGGCCCCGCTTCAATGCCGTGCGAGTGTTCGTTTAGAGCAGAGGAGACTGTTCTGAACAATCAAAGGATTTCACTATTGTTGGAGAGTATCAACAAACCTCTTGGCCTCTGCGGCTGAAGTAATAATTTGTGAGTGTGGGTATCTGACAGTTCTCAACCCCACATCAAGGTTGATTCGGCGATTTCTTTTAGAGTCGTTTGTCCGTCGGCGATGAACTGTGGGAATAGGCTTAGCGTTCAGCAGATCGCAGCGTCGACGCACACTGCGAGCGGAGAACATTTCCACTGTGCACTCCTTCAGCTGCAGGGCGATCGGATTTCACCGCGGTAGGTCCCAGAAAGAATCGCCGAGATGAACACCACACAATTTCACGTAACACAGAACTTCGAAAACACCCCGTCGCTCTTGCTGCGCCAGTCGAGGCAACCGCCATCTTGAAACTGGCGCTCTTGTTGGGTCCGAGATCTCTTGAGAGCGTCCCGCAAGGCCCGCTAGCCATCAACGCAAAATCCCCAGCGTTGCGTGCGTACGCAATACGCTAGCCCTTTTATTGCGTTCTGCGCATGCGCATTCACGACCCGCAATCTCCTTGCGTACGCAAAGCTATAGCGTACGGTCCACTAATACTGTCTATTGCAGGGGTGGCCAGGCTGGCCTGGCCTAAGAGCCGCAAACAAAACCACGGAACTTCCAAGAGCCGCGGGGGGGGGGGGGGGGGGGGGGTGCAAACTTGGCTTTTGTTTATAGTCTGATTGTATGTATAGGGGCATAAGGATGTGCGACTGTACGTATGGGAGTACAAGGCTGCCAAACTGCAAGCTGCAGTGTGCTTTATTCTGAAACCTTTTCTTCTTTTTTTTTTTTCCGGGTGAAACGCGGAAAGGGGTGAAAAGGGGGGGGGGGGGGGGAGGGGGGTGTCCCCTTACGAGGGATCCGCGAGCCGCACTTGGACCAGAAAAGAGCCGCATGCGGCTCGCGGGTTTGGCCACCCCTGGTCTATTGTCTCTCCAACGAAACGAGCAGGCAGAAAAATGACGTTTGAGGTTTTCTTTGCATCCACCAGCCTTGTCGATGCACATTCTTCAGTCTCGAGGTCATCCAAAAAGCCGCCGCAGTTCTGGATTCTGCGTGTGTCGTATCAGCGCCCGACGCTACGGCCTTCGGTAGGGGACGTCACAAAAAAATTGTGTTGCTTTTATCTTTAGGCAGCCTTCATGCCAGTACGCCCAGGAGGTTGTGCAGGGCAAGCTTTCGCTCCAAGCTCGTCACATAGCCAGCACTGAGGCCTTGATAACCGATAGGAGGAGTTGGCATTCATGATGCCACGTTTAAGTTCTTGCAGCTCGAGCGCGTTTGAATCCCCACGTTTTATCCTTGTGGATTAAGGTATTACTGAAATGCATCACAGACCGCAACACCCGCCCTTATCCGAACCGGCCGCGAACTAGAGCTTGAACTCATCACCCATCAATCCGCATTCACTAACCAATGTCCAGCACCTTATCTGTACATTCGGCGAGTCTCTACCGCTTCCAGCCAAGCGAGTCCAGCCAAGCAAACCTAGCCAAGCCAAACCAAGCCAAGTTTCCGGTCAAACCCTTCGGTATTTACGGGCAAAGCAACAACGACAAAGCTTTACCTGTACGATACAGTCCGCCTGCTTTCAATATAAGAAATTCATGCGAGCTTTGGCGGCTGAAGGTCTTGACCGCGGCGCGCAAGGGGGCGAGGATGCGCGACTGAGGATTATGCGTGTGGCTTATCTGAGCTTATCTCTCGGGGCTCCACGCAGACGATTGAAAATGGGAGAGGGTGGGCTGCCCCGTAAATCTGGCGCAACGAGCTGAGGGACCGACGACGTTACTGGACCGTGGCACGCCACCGCCATTAAGAGGACATCGGCAGAGGAACGCGGGCAAGCCGGGGGCCGTGGTGGCGCATGCTTCCTGCAGCCAGCTATAGCGCAGGGATATATACACCCGACAAGTGAGTTGTATCTCGGACGGCTGTGCGGTGGTTTGTACACGGGGACTGCGAGGAAGAAGCATCCCGTGGGTGGCACGGTTGGTTGAACGCCAATTTCTAAGGGCGTCGCAATTTCGGACGCATCTGGTTCACAGATGAAGTGGCTTCTCTTTTTAAGAGCTGGTGGCGCTGTAAAGGACGCGAAAGAAACGTATCGTTTTCTTGTTCCTTTTCTTTCCAGCGTCACTACGTGACTGCCGTGAGAGATGTCGCCGTGTTTGTTTTGCCGTCTCGTTTCGAGTGAGTTATTAAAGTGGTGGCCACAGGCACTCAACTCCCGCTTCTTTTTGTCGTTGTTGTCGTTGGTTCTTTGCCGCCGTGTTCACAGACAGTCTCTTAATTTGGGGATGTGGTGCAACATTTCGCGGGCGATTATCTTCTGTGTATATATATATATTTTTTTTGTTATACCGCTCTAAATTTGGATGCCTCGGTCACTATGAATAATGCGTTTTACTTATGGTTACTTTATTGCTTGTCTAGCTCGAAAGACGCAAGTTGACTGCAGACACGCTCACAAAATTATCCGCAAGCACGTCTCAAGTATGTTCGAAACACGGTTGTTGCATACATACGTCTGCTTCGAACGTGTCTGCAGACGGTTCCTGTCTGGCCAATGGGAGAGGACCGCCATACGAGCAAGAAACACGCCATAGAGAGTGTCTTGCAGACTATCTTCTGCATGATGCCTATTTAGCAGTGGGAACACGACTTCACAACAAGCCGGGGGGGGGGGGGGGGGGGGGGGGGGGCATCGAGAGAAAACTGTATACACCTTTCCTCAAGGGCGCAGCCATCTTGAATGCCATCACTTTAGGTATGCGGTAAAACATCCTTTTGACCTCTCCACGACCCTGTAAGGTATTTACGAAGTACACGTGATTGCCGAACATTCTTGTTTTACCACACCTATATTTTCTAGCATTTTTTAGGTTGATATCTCATCTTACGTTTTCGGCCCACATACCAGATACGGAGCCCAACTGACTGAAAACGACAGAAAAAAAAAAAAAAAAAGCGTCCATAGTATTTCCGCAGGTGTGCGTGAGCACAGCACGGGATGACACGAGCCATGTCCCTGTGCATCTGTCTCCTCAGACTCTCCTGTGGACCACTGTCTGTCGTGGCGGCGTGGTGCGCACGACATTTCGCACGAAGTGTAGGCACTGCGCGTGCGCAGAAACGAGATTGGCACCAAGTGAAGCGTCTGCGCATGCGCCCTCTGCCGACAGCAGCGTTACCGCCACGACGTGACGTCAGCACCGCGTGTTGGCCGGGTGTATAAGCCGTGTGGCCTTTGGTTTCAGGGTTCGCGTTTTCGCGCACGATACCCAGCCATGGCTCGGAATACAGATTAGACACGGTCGCTCAAATCGTCGCGTAATTATATCATTCCCGAAAGAACTCAACGTCGGTACTCGGGAGTTCAAGGTGAATTGGTGTCTCGAAACTGTGACTTGAAGTCTTTTTGGGGGCGAAGCTCTTTAGGGGCTAGCCTAGGGCTAGCTATGTCCGTATGTCCGTCCGATGTCCGGCGTCGGGTGCTCGTGCTCACGAGCACGTGAGCACGTGCTCCCGTGCTCGTGTATAGGCAAAAAAACAAACAAAAAAAAACATATTTTCACGTGGTGAATGATGGTGATTGGGGCGCGAAGCTCTGGTGGTGCTTGTCTGCGTAGACGGTGAGCCGCAGCATGCCGAGCCTTTCGTTCGTTTTCATCCATGTCCGAAAGAGAATGTGTGGTATGGAACGTGGTTATATACGCATTTGAGCGTTTGACCGCAGCGTGGCATGGATGAAAACGAACGAAAGGCTCGGCATGCTGCGGCTCAGCGTCTACGCAGACAAGCACCACCAGAGCTCCGCCCCAATCAACATCATTCTCTACGTGGAGATGCGGTTGTTTTTTTGTTTCTTGTTATGTTAATGCTTCCTGCTTCGTGATTGGGTTGATCGGCGTTCTTATTCGGCTAATGCGGCAGTCTGATTGGGTGCGGAGCGAGTGTGAGATGCTTAGGACTTGCCACGCCAGGCATTTCTTAAACTGTCTGCAACTATAAAATGCTTCAGAAAATGTGACGTCATCATCTACGGTGTCAGTGATGGGCGCGTGCAACTGCAAAATGTACCGTTTAAAAAAAGTGAAACGCGATAGCTAAACATAAACCTCCGCTAGTTCCCAAGCCGTGCAAGCGTGTCTGCGTGACCTAGTCGTGTCTGGCCCGCAACAGAAGGGTCGTGGGTTCGAGTCCCGCCTCCGTCTAAAATTCTTTTTGGCAAATGAATACCTTTATAAAGTTGAAATCATTGGAGAAATGCGGCGACCTTTACTTCGCATTAACATGTCAGGTTTTATTCAATTTCATTCCACGTGTGACGTCGCGTTTCACGTGAGCGTCGTGGATTTGTTTGAAATTCCCGCGCGAAATTATGGCGCTGTGACGTCATGACCCTAGCGACCAATCAGGAATTTTCCGTCACGACGGCCAACGCCGCCGGCTTTCCTGCGACACGAGCTCCTCAATGCTATAAAGGGTTGCTTTCACATTTCTTTGTGTATTCTTTACATAATTTTATGTTAAATTAGCGAGTATCTGTGTCTAGCTTTGAGTGGTGTTCCCAGAGTACTCACACAACGTACGACAGATGGAGCGCGAATCTGATTGAGGTCTATTCCGTTAGCAAAAGTGCTCAGAGATTGTTCAAAAGCGCGAGCCAAGATACGGTCACAGGTGCTGATGACCGCGCACGGGATGCCAACTTACCTGCCCTCTCTTTTCTTTTACTCTCCCCCCCCCCCCCCTTCTTTTCTTCCGCCTTTTTTATTTTTTTATTTTTAAGCATGGGGAATGTTTTTTCAACAGAACTCCCAATCCCAGACACCAGTCCGTCCGTACGGCGATTTTTCCGTAAATTTTCCCCCTAAAGTTTGGGAGAAATTGAATTGCTGTGTAATCCCGTACAAATTCAGGTCACATCATACGCTATTGATCAATCGGGAAGCGTTTTCTCCGCCAAATTTAACGGAAAATTGGAATTGGTGTACATACATCGATTGACGTTGTACGGCACCACGACTGGGCACCGCGACGTCACGTCACATGACCCCGTCACGTGAGGTCATGCACAGTGCAAGGTGTCGGGCATAGTCAGACTTGTACGGGACCCATCACAGGTTAATCAAATTCCTTGTAATCGATTTCGTTTTGCACGGTAATTTCTCAATTACTAGAATGCATTTATTAGACAGTAATCACGAGAGTAATTTCATTATTTTGGAAGTACTGAAAATACTTGTTACAGTTAGTATTTTCCTGTCCCCTTTCTCATTAGAAAGGGGACAGGAAAATACTAACTGTGTTTGTATATTTCTTCAAGTTTCTTACATAAAAATCCTCGAACCAAGTATCAGAAAGAAGGATGGTTTACCAAAATTGGTGAATTAAGAAGAAAAGTAGCTCATAATTCGGTCATTTGAATTGAATAATGAACAGCCCTAAAGACTAGATTTCAAAGCCGCGGAAAATATGTCGTTTTGACTCATCTGAAGTCATCAGAAAACTAACGGTTATTTACATAGTAACGGTTAATTACTTTTGTTCTCTAAGTAATCAAGTAATCTAATTGCATACTCTTTCTAAAAAAGAGCTACTCTAAGTGTAATTGAATATTTTTTTCGAGTAACGCGTTCAAGACTGGACATATTGTTACGTCAGTCACAGTGTCGCACGGCACACTGCCAACTCCTAATGACGCGTCACGTCAAGTCATCTAACGCGACGCCATCTGACACCATGACTCGACTCTATGACCTCGGGTCACGTGACGTCAAATATAACGAGCAATTTCCCTCACTCCCCGAAACGACTGTTAGGTCCTCTAAGGCAAGTTTAAAACCATATCTCTCCTTAAATACGGCATTATTGCGTTGGAATTTGCATGTAAAGGTCGCACCCCATTTCATTTCATTTTCCTTAACGGTCTTAATAATGATAATAATATAATATTTTTTATTGGCTCAAGAGAGCCACGGCACCGCGGAAGGGATATAGCCCGTACCAGCGGTTCGGTATGGGTTGCGGCTTCGCAGCCCATACCGACGGATTTCCCCCGGTGTCTTCGGCGGGAGAGTTATATTGTGTGTGTGTGGTTATTTTGGCTTCCTTTTCTACGTCCACTTGGGGGCCACTCCTCCCTGAGTTCGCCTCACAGCAGGTAACTATGTGTCTCCTTTGTCACGCTGAGAATGCGGCGCTTTCTTCTCGGCTTTTTCCAGCCCCTCACCCAATGTTACCGGACGACACTCGGCACTTCTTGAGCGCCTCCGAGTTGAGTAGGGGGCTAAAAGCAGTCGAAAATGAAACTAACGAACAATGAAAAACACAACCCCCCCCCCCCCTCCCCCCGGCCAATTTGCATACAAAGCAGACGGAGGTCTTCGTGGTGGGTAATATAAACAGGCGGGTGGCGTAAAGTACGCACATTTGCCGCGTTTGAAAACCCGTCCAAAACATACAGACAAATTAGGAGCGTATAAATCTTCTTCGTATCATCCAAATATTTTGAGCAGATGTCGCCTTCGGGGATCTCGAGCAAACATGGCGGGCGGCCGGTGGTGGGAGGACAGGACAATGGCGGCCATATCAGACGATCCAATGAGGGCGCGGCGGTCGCCTTTCCAGTGTTGTCAGTGCGCTGCGCTTCCGCCGCGTGTATGAAAGGCAATTCAAAAATGAAAAAGAAAAAAAAAAGTTATTTTAGCTTGGAATTTGGAGGTGGTTTGCCCCCGGTGGTGTGGTTTCTCGTATCTTCTTGTCAGATCGTCAGAGGTAGCGGGAGATGTTTATCGCATGTTTATCTTCTTTTGGGGTGCAGTTGGGCGTTGAGCAGCGTCACACAACTGTCGTCTGGCGAAGCTGACTCTGCGAATCGTGGGGGGATGGGCGGCTGTGGTGGTTCGCAGGTCAAAGGGAAGTAACAAGAAGATAAACCTGCGCAGGCTTGATCTTTCTTTATTTTTTGTTTTGTTCCTTGAGCCCGCGTGCCACCGACGGAGTTAAGTTGTAAAGCCAAAGATTTACGCCGAAAAGAGACACTTGTTCTCCGCGGCCTTTGTCCCGAGATTTACATCTGGGGTCTCTTCTTTTCGCGACTGTGAACAAGAGAGAGAAAGAAAGATGGGGGAAGAGAGGAGGGGGGGGGCGGAGAGAGAGAGAGAGAGAGATGCTAGGACTGCTTTTTTTAGCTGAATTCTTTACCTCTGAAGCTGCGGAAAACTGGCTATTATACTTAAAGTAAGCTGCAGTTTTAGAATAATGATTATCTCAAAACAACTTCCGTCAACTTTCTTTTTTTGCAAGAATAGGATGAGATTTTTGTAAGTGTTAGCAGGGCTACTTGTGCTATGCTCTGCGCTGAACTTTGAGAAGTGCTATTACTTTTCTTTTTTCTCAAAGTGTTCATTTTTGCAAACTTACTCCCGCTTACCACAATATCCAATTAATCAATCAGTGCTCAAGTGAGGTCGGTGCCTTCGACGCTAACTTCAAGTTGATCAAGTGCTCACTAGTAAATGGGTAGCTGTATAAAGGGCTCAATAAAAGAAAATAATGTTAGTTTCGTGGGAATAAATAATGAACGTTTGCCAGATCGTTTCAAGCTTTTTCTGAGCCTCAACCACCTGCCTGACCCTGGCCGTTTTGAACTGGATAAGTATCGTTAGACAGTGCGTTCTATTGATGTATGGTCACACGTCACTCTGCACTGGCAAATATTCGAGCACATCCGGGACACTCGTCGTCTCATTTAATTGCCTGACCAACTTCGCGCAGTCTAAATATCACACCCGAACTTTTCCAACCCTAATTTTGTGAAAACCAGTGAGGCGTGAAAACGTTATTTGAAACTGAAACTGTGGAGGGACATGAGAGTCGGACTTCGAACTTTGCGCACTTGAACGTGAAAGAAATTCAAAACCTTCGAAGTTTTTTTGTTTTTTTTTCGAGGTTAGCCCTAAAAGAGAATCGAAACCTTCGACTTTTCAAACTTTATGTAGAAAGAAGTCAAATCTTCGAATTTATCGGACTTTATGTCTATAAAAATTCAAAACGTTTGAAGTTTTCGAATTTCAGATCTAAAAAAATTCGAAATGTTCGAATTTTTCGCACTTCAGATATAAAGAAATCTCAAATCTTCGAATTTTTGAACTTTTGATCCCAAGAACTAAAAAACAACTTTCGAATCTCTCGAATTTGAAGTTAGGGAAGTTGGAGATCGTCGAATTTCTCGAACCTGAAGTAAAAAAAAAAATCGAAATAATCAAACCCGAACTTTTAGAAACAGTGAAAGCTGTTTCAATTCAAAACTCAAAGCTGTTTGAAAGTTGCGAACTTTTCGATTTCGAACCTCGGTATGGTTGAAAATATCGAAATCTTTCGAATTCAAACCTCAGTTCGGTTTAAAAATATCGAAACCTTTCGAATTCGAACCTAGGGTGGTTTGCAGTATCCCTAGTGTTAAGCGCTTCCATTAACGAGGTCCCTGGATTTCCGCCTGGTGACGTCATAGAGGTGTCACGCTGTCTAAATGCGATCCTGGCGGCCTCCCAACAGCGGTAATGAATGCTACAGTCGCCTGTTCTCCTTCAGGTCGCTCACCACTGTGACAGCCCATGGAAGCTTGATTAACCGGAAGTTGGGACGCCGCGACGACAGCGCCGCTCGCGTTCGCCCGTGATTTTTGCCTGCATCTCTACGACCAGCCACCAGGATCGCGACATCCCACAGCGTGACACTCGGCATCCGTGAGGTCATTCGTTGCCACTTTGGGACCACTTTCGATGTATATAGAGGAAATAGGACGCTAAACACACAGGTCGGACGGCGCGCTCCAGGCACGAAAATTGAGAGGAAAGAACGGCATTCGAAACGCGCCCCAACGGGAATTGAACCCACAACCCCGTGATTTTGAGCTCGACCTTCTATACAACTGTGATAATTAGCGGGCTTTTATTCTCCTTACTACGCCAATGAGTGGCTAGGCGCAATGCTATAGCGGACTTTATCTCTTCCACGGTGGTCTCTGTACTGTCGAAACCTATTATATCGAAGTCGGTTATAACGAAATAGTGGCTACAGCGAAGCGATCACGATTTCCCATTTCCTTTCGCACTTCGATTTAACCGAAGTCGGTTATTACGAAATAGCGGATATTGCGAAGTAATTTCCGATTCCCGTTGACTCCGTTATGAGCGGTCTCGACAGTACTAACCGGACGCCGGCGTTCGGAGTGCGGTAATATGGTACGGTGTGCGCGTTTTGCGTCCGCGTTCAAACGGTTCATGGGAAGAAACAAAAAAAATGCACGACACATGTCCACCATAACATAGAAAGGAGAGAGTTCGCAATTAATAAACATGCTATAAACGAAGATAAAAAAAAAATGGGCCGAAATCGCTGCCGCTGATTCTCGAAGCAATGCACGACCTATTCGCGCAGGGGTTTTACGTGGTGATTGCAGACTTTTAGCACTTTTCCGCGGGGTAAGCATTCCCAAAACTCCTCTTCTCCCATGTGTAAGTATATCCGTTCAATTAGCGTGTTCATAAAGGACGTGTGCGCTATGCGGGCTAAAACGACAGAGCCATTTCGTTGCGCGTATAATTATTCATCGCGAACGTGCGTTTAATTTTGCGGCCGATAAATCATGCACATGAGCGGCTTGTGCAACGTGAAGGACGCCGCATATGTCGCCGTTTAAATGTTTCGTACTATCGTGGACACTGTTAGCTATAACACGGCAGCGGCGGCCGTCCCGTACCCCCAGCGCCCCCTAGCAGACGCCGTCGGGAACTCAGCTCATACGCCATGTGGAGGACCCGCTCTTCCCGTTTGCTAGCACACCCTCGCTTTGTCGTCTGCTAGGCGCAGAGCAGGCGACGCCACAGTGCTGCTCGTCTGCTACCCTCGCCATAGCGAACTGGTCTCAAACTCATTTTCAACCCGCGATTTTAATTGGGGCAGATTGCAGAGTCATTAGGGCACTACCCCAGTACAAGCTTTTTTTTCTTTTTTTGCTTTTTCAGAAACAGGCGTGCGCAATGCATTTTTATCAATATGTGTTCGCAAACCAGTATGAGCGCAGCAGGTGTGATACAGAAATGGACTCTTATACTCCGTTTCACCTTAAGTCCGACCGCAGCGTACGCTACAAAAGGACAGAGCCAATCAAATAGCGGCAAAGGTGCAACGTCACGGAGTGCATCACCGGGGGACCCAATGAGGTGCAAATGGTGTGCTTTTGTCGCTTCTTGGTTGGTCCTATCATCTCGTAGCGTCCGCTCCGTCCTCCCCCCCCCTCCCCCCCCCCCCCCCCCCCCTTGGATCCGCCCTGTCTGGATGAGCATCGTACCGGCGTGCGGTCGTGTATCACTACTGCGTGGTGCACGTTAAAGGGTAACTGCAAAAAAAAATGTTTTTTTTAAACAGCCTAATTAAGACAAGCATGTCACAAAACAAATGTTCCGCGAAAAAGAAAAATATTTTTTTTAGCAATGTTTACGCCACAGGACGTAATTTAGTCGGAGTCAGAACATCTACAGATTTGAAACTCCCGCTCTTTCGACCCCTGCGGAGGAGAACTACGCCCGCCCCTCACTCTTGGATTTGCTCTTTGGCACTCACTACGGTGAGGGGGCCCGTCACTGTAATGCAGCCGGCAAAAGTGAGGGAGCCCCGTTTTAGCGAATAACGGGGACGCGCGTTAAGCCATCTGCCGCGCTGCGCTTACGCCGCTTCGCGGCGACAGTTTGCGGCGGCTCATTACAAAAATATGAACCCATTTGGCCCACCCGAGAACGCCGCTTCGCGGCGTCCGACTATTCGCTATTCACCGTAGTGCGGCCGGCAAGGGTGAGCGGGCCCGTCTTGTGTTGTATGTGGTGGGAATAGTGAGAATTAATAACTTGTAATTTACAAGCACATTAACCCACGCCTCGCGGTCCTCTCCTTGTCCCTACTCCTAAATATAGCGTCTGTGACTTAAATAAAAAAATAAAAAATACATATTGTCCACAATGCGATTGGAACCGCCGACCCCCAGCTAGTGAAGCCGACGCTCTACCCACAGAGCCACGAGGCACTTCCGGAATGGGCAATCCATTCGGCATCTGTATCGGTTGCTGTTGCCCCGTCACCGTAGTCAGTTCCTTGCTCTTTAGAGTTGAACGACGCAGCGTCTCGACTTCCGGTAGGATCTGGCAACAATGCACGTTAAACATGGCGCCGGTATTGTTCTGGCTTGACGGTACACGAGAAGCTGCGCGGTTTGCGAGCACATAGCGAAGACGTGATCGGAGAAATGCCCCTGTGATGTTCCCGGAAGACGGACAGTATCATTTGTAATCGTCGTGTGTGCTTTGAGAGCGAGGGAGTCGCACAAGCCAACGTTCACGACAGCGCTGCGTTGACTTCGGCGATCTCGTTCTGTTTGGTGCAGCACGGCGATGCGACAAAAAAACTGAAACGTTCATGGTGTGTGTGGTGCGGCGCTTAGAAGTAGACACCCAACACGGAGCGCAAATTGGTTGTTGTGAGGTTGAGGTTCAACGGGTTCAGTCCCGTCGTCGTCAGCTGATCCGGTCCAGCTGGTCCGGGAGGACGCAGCGAGCGTTCTTAAAAGTAAATCTTCCTTCATTCCGTTTCAAAATGTGTAAGATTTCCGACGCATACCGTGAGTAAAAAGCTACGGGCGTTATCAACAAAATTATGTCGTTTTAATTGAACAATTAACTCCGAATTGTTGTCCTAAATCTGCCGTTTTTATGCTTCGTGTTGGACTGCGCTTGCATAGCGACGTGTTGCGCTAATCGTGCGGTGTGAATAAATTTGGGCAAGATTTCCTACCTGCCCACAGATGCATGAACTGAGACCATTTTTTACGTGGTGAACATAGTGCTTTTTGTTTTGTTATTTTGGGAAGAGGCGTTGTGCACTTATTACGGTACAATCACTTGAAAGTTCAGAAATTGGGGAGGGCGAGCAAGCTTTCCGAAGTTTGTCTCTTTGCTCTCTGGCACTGCCCCTAGTTTCAAGTTTCATTTGACATAGCTACTAGCAGGTACAAATTGCTCTAAAGCAGGTGAAAGACTGGGAAGTAGGGACGGTGCGGACTCCGTGTTTCGCGCTTTTTGCAAGGTGACTGGGGAAATGCTTTTTCAAGGTATGCGGAATATGCAACCGATTTTTTTATGCCCGTCGTTTACGTCTCTCCAGCAAAACGAGTACGATAATCTACAAAGCCGCGATGACAAGCCAAGATTTACGATATCAGTACACATTCATTCAAATAACTTTACGTAAGATGGTTCGGAAGCCGAGAAAAAAAAAAAGAAAAAAGATCTGTCGGCTAACGCAGAGTTCGGACGTCCGAAGGCTTCTGCGGACAGCTATTACGTAATAATTTGGCTGTGCCAGGTTTTTCACGTAACAGCTGTGTCTAGTCGCGGACCTTCGATGCAGCCGGTGAGAATCTCGACGGCCTCCGGAGCGATATGACAAGAACGTAACTGGACACGTTTGTCGCTACGCAGACGCACGATTGCCTTTAGCCAAATCGCATTCCTTTCGAGGCGACATGGCTGCTGGAAGGCTCGCTGTCGGGATCACTCATCTGACATCTCCGAAAAGTAAGCATTTGCACGCGCCAGCAAAAAAAAAAAAAAAAAAAAAAAAAGCACGCTATGCAAGTAAAGAGGACAATAAAAGAACCCCGCTATGGAAGCCAAAACCCCGCGTCGCTTCCTGTCACTAACACCTGCAACAGCTGCTAAACACTTCACTTCAAGAAGTCTCACTTAAGTACCTGGGTTAGCACGAAACACTGATCACTTCGGTGAAACGATTAGTCGAGGTAGGCCAGACAGGCGGGAACAGAGAAAGGACATGAAAGAATGGCGAAGCTTTTGTTTGTTATGGTATGAATCTAAACGGAAGTGTCCGTCTTGTAAACCTTTTGCAAAGAATAATAACTCTCATCACATGGGTTATTCTTCAAACGTAAAAATACGCCGCTCAGAAGGAAATTATAACATATAACGCAGGTTTAACAACCAAGATGTAAGCTGTCAATCAATCTCTTATCCAATCAGAAGTATAGTAGCCAGTTGGGGCTAAACGTCACGGAACCCTAACTTTGTGGCACGCGATTTAAAACGGACGAAATAGCCGCAAACTAAAATCAGTCTCACGCAATAAATATTGCTGTAAATTTTTTTTTTTCTCGCGGAAAAAATGTTTCTCGACATGCTTGTCCAAATTAGGCAGTTTAAAAAAAACTTTTTTTTTTCTTTAAGGACCCCATGCAAGTTAGCGGTACCGCACTGGCAAAATTGCTCATCTACAGCTGAGACACCAGACGTCCACTGAGGCAGACTAACTTCCGACTGTATAAACATGCACACAAGAATTTGTTTTTTTTGTTTTACAAAAGACAGTTTGCAAACACCATTCACCGCAATATCCGTGGTTAGAATGTCGCGTGGCAAGTTTCCTCCTTGAACTCTTTGCCATGCGGCGTTCGAAGAACGGATCTCGCGGCGACTCACGTTCAAATCTGTATGCAGGCTGTGTTTTGTATGGTGTATTCGCGGCGAGAAGTTTTGGTATCGCCGTCTGGCGGAATGTTTTCCCAACACAGAGTGAGGAGATTTCAACTTTCTTCGCTGGTGCAAGCGCCTGCGATATGCCAACCTTCTATGCGCTACGAAAATTAATACATAACCGTGTGGGGAGCACGTGCACCACCCTGAAAGAGGAAAACAGAAGCGCCCCTAGCGAGCTTATCACCGCGAAAGAGCAGTGTGACCTATTTGTCAAATCAAGATAAATCAAGCATCTATTAATGGACCGAATGCACTCAGTTGTTGAGCACCTAACTAATTCAATTTAAGCTTATCTTTTTTTTTTTTCATGCGTCTCCTGAAACATCAATTTAAGAAGTCAGTACAAGTAACTTGCAGAACACATTAAGGTTAGTGTACTGAATACTGACTTTTGAAAGTATGTGTACGATACCAGTGACTCTCGAAACTATTTATGGTAGAGTAACTTGAATAGAGCGTGTAGGTTATATTTTTTTTGTTTGTCGTTCTAGCTTGTTTTTTTTTTTTTTTTTACGTAATCTCCCTTCCCTTGCCAAAGCATTTCCCTTCCTCGAAGGGCCTTACCCCCCATTCACACTGGAAGCGGATCCGCGTTCGCGAAGCGGTTGCGAACGCGGTTGTATAAAGATCCAGTGCAATTGCACGCGCATTTCATGTCATCAAATGCGCGTGCAAATGTACTGAATCCTTATACAACCGCGTTCGCAACCGCTTTGCGAACGCGGATCCGCTTCCAGTGTGAATGAGCCTTTAGGGGCATTTAGAATGAACAACTGAAAAAATGAATGAATACATTTTCAGTTGAAGCATGGACTTTACCACGCCAAATGAAGACCTCAATGATTGCCACAGTCAAGCCGTTTGCATTTACACCGCGAAAAGAACAATGTTTCTTTCTGTGCGTAGCTCCCAAGCACGCGAACATTGAAATGCAGTGACCAAAACAAAACCTGTGCACTGCCACACCTAACACGTCACAGTTGATACTTGTTCCACGCTTTAACAGACACCGTTTTTCATTGCCAGATATAACTGGGATAATATACACAAGAACCGTCAACAAGCTCGCGTAATGTGAACGTGTCATTGAGTTAGTCTTCTATTATGCACTAGCCAACGAATGTTCACAATACGTGGATTATAACTGGAAGTCTGAAAATCGACAAAGTCGACCAATGATTCGTAAGAAAAAAAAATGATTCATCGAAAAAAAAAAAAAGATTACTGACAAACGGGGTCGGGGAACGATTAATTTTTTTTAAATGGTACCATACCCGATTTCACGGTATGATAAGTACGAAACCATACGGAACCATATAGGACCATACGGTACCGTGCCACACAGAAACGTACGGTACCATACGGTACCAAAATAGGACTAAACTGGACCATGCAATACGGTACCATACGATACCGAACCATACCACACAATATTACATGGTACCATATGGTACCACCACCATACAATACGGCTCCATACGACACCATACCATACCATAATGTACCATGCGGGACCATACGGGACCATACCGAAGCTGATGTTAGCATTGGCCGTTTTGCAATAGGCGAAGATTGGAGAGTCGCATTACGTGAATGTGTTACACAAAGTGGATCTTAAGCCGCGTGAGACGCTTGTAAATGAATTCAGGATGTTGCCAAGAGACAAGAAGAGCTGCATTTCTGCGAGGGTATTAACGTCATAGCTGTCATGTCCGCGCGGCAAACGTGACTCAGATAAAGCGACGCTTATGTCGCTTGTATTTTCACGTCTCTAGTTTTGGAAGAGTTAAGCTTTTGGAGGGAGGATGACCTCCTTTTTTTGCTTTTTAGGGTGGGACGTGGTTTCACTTATTGGGGGTTACAATTATAGCATTTTTTTGTTTTAATTATAGTCGAGTGTTTTATGTCTGATAGGCGCCTGCTTCATAGCCTCATTTTGGCTACATTTCACTTAAGCAGGCGGGCGATTCTCACAAAACAGCTGAAAAATGTAATTATATAAGTCTGAATAGCACTATGCAAGCTTTTCTCTTAAAAAAAAAAATTACGGGTTAATTTACAATCCTGTATCGTGACGTCATCCGGAGATTACGTGTCACTTCACAGAGCGACTGTAAGCTTCTCAGTGACGCACGAACAATTTTGTTAGAACATTTAGTCATAACAAAACGTTTGTCCTGAGACTGAGAGAGCGCCAAAAAAAATATCCTGGAGAGACCCTTTATGTGTGACCTTTAAAATTGTTCTAGGTGATATTCGCGGTTCTTCGCTCTCTTAAAATGACGGTGAACCAAACACTTCAGTGTCTATATAATAAGCGGCGCACTATCTTTCCATGAGTCAGCAGCCACCAGTGTGCGCGAGCACATGCAACGAAATTGACGCCGTCATATCCCCCATTCGAGCTTATTAAGCGTGAATGGGGGATATGATGACGTCACTTTTGTTGCGTGAGCTCGCTCACACCAGGGGCTGCTGACTCATGAAAAAAGATAGTGCGCCGCTTATTATGAACACTGTAATGTTCGGTTCACCATCCTCTTAAGGCCTGTCCACACGGGACACTTCAAAAATCATGAGGCTAGACGACTCCGTCAAAAATCGTAGAAGTTGAAGCGCCCGGCAGTACGGTAGTCCGATGTCTGTTTGGACACCGACCAAATCAAACATCACAATTTTCCTTCTCGCTTCCTTCGCTTCTCGGCGAACTTACTCCAGGGTAAGGGTTTTGTATCTTTGCGTTCGAAAATCTGTACCCGCGTCCAGCGTCGCTCTATCTGTGTGATCACGTGACACGACCCGCCGAGGTAGCTCGGATCTAGTTGGGTAAGATTTCGAACACAGCCCTTCCCTTTCCCCTTCTCCTTGACCTGAGCTAGGAGACGCGGAAGCTTTGAGCGATTGACCGACAGCCAACGGGGCTTGTTAGTGGCTGTCCAGACCCACGTGATCAGCATGGTTTAATAAATGATGATGATGTTCAAGGCCCCCTCATAAAAGGCACGGGCGACCTTTACAAACCCCCCCTTCTCCCCCCCCCCCCCCCCAAAAAAAAAAAAGAAAAAAAAAATGACGGAAACGGAGCGTTGCACGATTTATGTCAAAGTGTATCGTCCCACGATTTTCGCAGTATCCTGTTTGGACGGGCTTTTACACCTCTGGAGATCGTCCTTCATTTAAATGTGAGCGAAGAGGAGGCGCTATCCCAGCCGTTCATACTGAAGGAGCTTGGACGGTGGGCGGAGCTTGGACGGTGGGCGGAGCTTGCGGCCGGTTATAGAACCAGCATATTTCGCGATAACACAAAATGGCGTTACTTATTTTCCTTCTTTATTCCCGAGAACTCGTATTGTATCCCTATGAGTCAGAGCCACAAAATGGCGGACGAAAGTAATCGTTCCCCGGTTGTCAGACTACCTTGCAGTGGTAGTCGTATAAACGGCTCTGGGCGCTATATCTCGAGTCAGTCCGACACTTTTTTCCCAAGAAAAAAAAAAGTAAGTAATGATCGTGCAAGACATATGTTGTGGATGACGTATCGTCGACTTCTTTTACCACCTCATTCATGGCAAGAATTGGTTATAAACTAGGGAAGCGCTCTAGCGGTGCACGTTCCCACACTCACGCCTATTACGCGTTCCAAATTCACGGATATAGCCACCGACAACCTATAGAAAGGCTGGGCGTGGCTTATTACATTTTCGCTTCCCGCTTCCACATTGGTTCTTTGATGTTTTTTATCGCAATCCCATTGGCTGCTGAGTGACCAATAAGGTTATCGGCTCTGCGTTTCTTAAGCTGTCGGTTACTATATAGACCAGTTATATAGACAAAAACGCTGTTTGAAAACAAGCCCGCGTTTGCCCATAACTGCGCGCGCGCAGGAGCCAGTTTCGCGTGAGAGGGACCGCCTGCGCATGCGCAGTATAGCGACGGGAGCGCCACCACGGTGGCGTGACGTAAGACATTTTTACAAGTACGGCTTCTGGGCGACGCCATCTTGCTACCGGTGTGTGTGTGGATCGTCTGATAGTCGAGTCTTTGCTGAGGCATACCCATGGTTTCCAGACTGGCGCCCAAACAAAGCGTTTTGCATCCACGGGGGTCAGACTAGCTCTCGAAGCGCGACTGCTTTCAAACGTACGTTTCTATAGCAGCAATCTTTCCATGTCTGTGTATTTAGGAAAACACCGTAGCTTCCACCCAAAAAAGAAAAAAAAGTAAAGCTAGTGAGCTTACCTTCGGAGGCCTAGAAGCTGATCGTGTCCGAAGAATCCCTCGGGTCTGTCCAGCGAGCGTTCCTCGACGAGATGTAGGGCGGATACGCTATAACCCGAGGTATTCCTCGTCCGCAGGCAGTGCAACGAAGTCGTCTCGCTTGGAGCATGCAGAGGGTGGAAAACGAGCTTATACACACCGCACCTGCGGAATGGTCGTACAGTGAAATAACTAGGGCGAAAAAGAGGGGAAAATAGAAAGTAAAAAAACGAAACAGGAAAGTGAAAGAGTCGCAGCTGTTTTGCTGATGTTCTACGACTGTACGAAGTGAGAGAACAGGAGGAAGAGAATGACGTCAAATACTTTACTAGGGATATACATTCCACTCCACTCATTTGCATTACACAGAACGCCTACAGCGTCGAATCCAGCCCTGACGGAAGGAAGGTCCGCGCCAGTCCACGCGCATGTGCACGTGGATGTTCGAGGCGGCCACGGCGGTGTCGTCTCCGATTCCACCTAAAGCCCCTTCATGTTTCAAAAGTAGCGCAAGGTGCGTCGAAGCACGAGGCACGTGCAACCTGCAACCCTTGGGAAGAGCATGGCGGCACAGCGCAGCAAAGTATTTGGCGCAGAACTGAGCTAGATTTTAGACGCCATGTTCTTCCTAGAAGTGGCACGCAGCACGTGTCTCGAGCATTTCCACAACAATGAATTTGGAACGTAGAACAACCATCATCATCATCATCATCATTTACCACCAAATAGCCGAGACCTCCCCGACGATAGATGGCTCTCGCCAAGGCCAGAAAACCTGTCCGCGCTGAGGCTATTGCATTTGAGAGGAGTGGAATGTATTCCCCCTAGTAAAGTATTTGATGGCGTCATGCAGCGCAGAACGGCAACTCCTGCTGCACTCCCATGCGGCACGTGCCACGTTGCAAGCGCCAGATGTTGCCCCATCTTTTTTTTTTCTTTGTTGTTTTATTACGATTTGGCGGATTCTTCTTTCAATGCGATGTTGAGGTACGTGTAGCGGATGCTATAAAATGTGTTGAGAAGAAACAAAATGCGCTACTATGAGATAACGAGGTCGTTATGCCTTTACTAAGGACAAGCGGGTTTTTCGGAAACGGCGGCGAATACTGTATAAAGCCAAGTGGCTACAGAGGAGTTATTTCACTACCACTGACGAACTATATGAAAAAAAAATCAATTTATAACGCACTTATCTGCTGACAAAGCATCATTTTGTGATAGAAATTGAACAAGACCAAATTTGGGGAATGTACTTATGTCGAGAGTTGTACTTTCTTCGGAAAGTATACCAGAAAAAAAAATACTTAAAGTAAAGTACAGGGCGTCACAAAAGGAAATTTACACGGTCTTTCTACCGCAAAAATATACTACGAATCGCCGAACGCTCATTCTCCGCCCTAAGGTAGATCTAGAGGTCACAACCAGATGCCAAAGTTTCAGCCCGATCCGACAACTTAATCAAAAGTTATAAGTGATTTTTTGAAAATTTCAATGGGAAAATGGCTGCCGACAGAGTTTTCAAACACATGGGGCTCTATGGCGCCAGAAACCGCAAAATGGCAAAAATGGGCTCTATTTTCCCATTGAAATTTTCAGAAAATCACTTATAACTTTTGATTCAGTTATCAGATCGGGCTGAAACTTTGGCATCTGGTTGTGACCTCTAGCTCTACCTTTGGGCGGAGAATGAGCGTTCGGCGATGCCTAGTTTATTTTTGCGGTAAAAAAGACCGTGTAAATTTTCTTTTGTGACACACTGTAGAGGAGGTGAGGCTGTAAGAACCAGCACACCTGGTACGCTTTGCAGATTTCGAATTTCAAACTTACATACTTGAAACTGTAGACGCAACGTCGTTTCGCAAGAGGTTATAGTTTTTGTTTTGTTTTGTTTTGTTTTTTAGAGCTCAACTCAGAGGTGGTTATATATTAAAAACAATACAAAAACGGAGATCGTGCATTTTTTATGCCCTATTCCAATATTTACAAGTCTTCAGCCCAGCACGCGCATGTTTGTCGCTTCGGTAAGCGAGCAAATTACGCGCCATACGCACGAACAATGAAAAGTGAAGAGGCGAGAAGCCTTTTTTTCGAAGGAAATGTCTATACCAGCCTGTTCGTCGTCTGTTCGCCGGTTTGCAAACGCTCTCCCGGTGGCGAAAAAAAAAAAAAAGTAAGTGGTCACAGTAAGCAGTTTGATTTTTCGCTCCTTCCATAACCAAGCACCCAAGATCAGTTAATTCAGCTTTAATCTCGACCGGCAAACCGTCTACCATAAGCAATTTTGCTCGGTTACAACCCATTGAACACAAATGAAGAGTCAAGCTCCTCGGTGAGTTGCCGAGAGTGCCTTACGCCAAAACTGCCCACTAAGATGGACGCCCTTTAAGCGACCGCTCGAATTCAAATGATCAACAGGAAGACGGACGTCTTCCTGATTCAGTATCGGGCAAGAATGCCCCTTCTAAGGCAGTGCGTACCGATGATGCCGATAATGGCCAGTTCAGTGATCACACCTCGTTGCACCCGCTGGGGCACATGGCAGATGAGAATGATGCCACACCCTATACGGTTCGGTTTGTTGTCTTCAAGCCCACGGCAACAAACACGTCCCTCTGGCGTGTAAACCCGAATGTGTTCGCCAATGGGATTTTCGCGATCACACAAGAAAAGATTGTGTCACACGAAATCAACAAAGATGGCAACTTCTCTGTAAATGTCGCCTCGCTAGGTTCGGCAAACAAGCTGCTCACAGCAACCTTTTTCGGAGAGATCGAAGGAACGGCTCACATTCCAGAGACATACTCTAGGAATTACGGAAAAATAAAAAAAAAAAAAAAAAAAAGTGCCACTTGAATACACTAAAGACTAGCTCTTGGAGTGTTTAAAAAGTTTTGGAATTGTATCAGTTCAGCGCCAAGTGGCCTACCGACGCCAAGATGACGGGATCATGGAGGTACGCGCCATTCAACGACAGGCGTTTTCACATTCCGGACGGACCGAGCCATGCCTCAGCGCGTCAAACTCGGATTCGCTAGCCGTCCTGTTGAAGAATACTTTGATCAAGCACTACAATGCTTCCACCTTAAGAAAAGAACCGAAATGGGCCAAACAGGAGCGGCAACGCACTCATCCACATAATCTGGCTGTCCGCCGAAGAGGGCCACCACTGCTGCCAAAAAAATATCTATCGTCAACGGAAGGCATCCAAGGAGCCGTGCTCCGTCACCGAATCTAAACGTTGTTTGCCGCCCACCGTAATCAACGCAATCACACGATGCACTTACAAAGAAAGCTTGCTCTGAGATCTTGAAGCGTCCTCGCAAGAACCACAAAGAAGAAAGAACTACAACACCCGAAGATTTACCCCCCTCGGAGGAACGCCCAAGGTAATCGGTGATTCACGATAAGGAAAGAGGGACATTTAAGACAAACAGACAAGACAGATTTTCGACATTTAAGACAAACATTTAACATTTAACAAACATTCGACATTTAAGACAAACAGACGAGACGAAAGTCTGTCTTGTCTGTTTGTCTTAAATGTCCCTCTTTCCTTATCGTGAATTAATAACCAACACGCTCAACCATCCACACAATCGGTGATGTCAAGACTCGTGCCAGCCCCGCGTACCTCTGGAAATAGTCGAGCGCTTCCAGCCGATATGCCACCAACACCACCATCGTCGAATCATACACAGCGCCCATGACGACGAAAATATCTTGCTGAGGTACTCCTACCTATGTTACATGTTGCGTTAAAGGCTATCATACAAGAATACCCTGTTGCAAACAACCTTCCCGGAGTAGAGGCTCAGCTAACTATGGAGCGATTGATCACTCCCTATAGTAAACACCTATCTCGCAGATAGCGTACGTCAGGACCATAGACGAGCTCCATAAGAAGACCTTCATCCTACAATGGCATGCAAGAGGTTTGAGGTCACGACTTTCTGACTTGAGACAGCTCGTTTCTAAATGCTTCCCACTGTTGTAATATGTGGATCAAACCTGTCAAAATATATTCGATTATCGCGGTATTGAAAGTATGACTCAACATGTGCTAATAGTACAAGTCGTGGGGGATCGCTAAATGAGTGGGTTAGGGCACACCAGCTCGGAGCACGTGGAGCCAAAGCTCGCGCTGCAGAACCCAGGATCCTGGGTTCAATCCCCACCCCATACCCGTTTTGATCTGGATTAGCATCTTACCGGCGTGCGGTCGTGTATCACTACTGCGTGATGCACGTTAGAGACAGTGGCGGATCCAAGGGGGGGGGGGGCGGTGGGGGCGATCGTCCCCCCCCCCCCCCCCAAACGCCTCGCCAGGCAAACCCCCCCCCCCCCCCCCCCCCCTGGGGTTCTTCGTCGGCTCGAAGAAAAAACGTAAGCAATCGACGCGAGGGACAAAAGATTAAAACAGCGGTGGGTGGACGCGCCTGCTGGGCGCTTCCAAAGTGGGGTTTATCTCCGTCAAGGTCACGGTACGTCTTCCCGACAGGGGCGGCGCCAGGAGTTTCGAAGTGGAAAAACAGTGGGGAGGCGCACCAAATATCAGGGTCCTCGACTGCAGGCACACTTCCACACAAGACCAGCACGTCGAGCACGGGGGCAAAATACCTTCAACATATCTTGTCCCCTTTCTCTTTCTCCCTCTCTCTGTCTCCCTCTCTCGCTTTGGAGGTTGTCTGCGAAAAATGTGTGCCCTGAAAGCTCCCAAACGCAGACGCCAAGCAGCCTTCCTCAAGGGTACGTTCCTATACACAGCGGATTATCCTTCCTCTATAGCGGCCGCCTTTTCATCACTTTTCGTTTGATGGTTTCTTCGTGGTTCTGGGCTTGTCTTTCGGCATGTCTTTTTTGGCTTGCTTTGAGATGCTGTCGCCCACGGGCTCACTAAAGGTGTCTTAATGGCACGGTGTGCTCATTGCCAAGGGAAGTGCGGTGGGGACGTACCAGGAGGAGACGTTCCAGGGGGAAGGGGGATGCAGCTTGTACAACCAGGTGACCAATTGCTTTTCTTCTCAACTGAGAGAGGAACCAAATGCTCTGGGTACAGTGTAGCCTGGGTCTGAGGTTCTCCTGAAGACGCTCCGGACTTCCCCACGACCTTGGCTTAAACATAAGCCCGCTTTCGTCTCACCTCCATCCCTCACTGAGGATCAGCGCCGCAGCGCGGAATACAGAAAGAAGCCGACGAGCGCCAGAAGGGGGAGATGTTTCCTCTAATGGGCTTCATACTGCCTGCGGTACGACTTCTCGTGGCGGGAAGCTAATAAAAGAAAGATAAACAGTACGAGCACTCTAAAGGCTGGAGGCTGCTTACACGGGGTCCTCAAGCCGACGCCGTAGGCATTTACTTGTATACAATGCCGTTTCAACTTAGGGGCCGGTGGGACATATTTTAGGAAAGGCGCCCGCTACCCCTTGTCTCCCCTTGGCGCCGTCTTTACTTTTCGTGTTAAACGCGGCTTCTGTGGATTGACAGCAGAGCTTTCGCGCGGCTTTGCAGGAGCGAATATCTGTGTGTCGAACGGAACAGAGGCGCGGCTTGCTGGTTTGCAACTGCAGCTTCGAATTCCCTACTTGGGGAAAACGAGCCCTTTCAAAGATGCGACTATACGTAAGTTAAATAGACAGTGCCTGTGCCCGTTTGAGTGAACACCGACTCCCAAACATCCATGCTGCAGTCGTGATTGGCCTTTAGCCCAATTGAGATTCGCCGACTGGACAACCGCTCTGCCCTATCATATCTCTGCACCTGTCCTCTCGACCCTGACGAATGAGCTAACTACCCCGAAACAAGTAAGCGTTCCTTTTATACAGAAAATATTCAGACGAAGTGCAATTGAATATAATTTGGAAGAATCCATTGCTGGTTTAAGGTCTTGTCTAAGTTTAAAAGTTATAGCTGCCGAACTGCAACTTGCTTTCAAAAATATTCAACAATTATTCGCTTTCGTTCTCTCGAGTTGCATCCAGAACACGTGAAAACACGAGTTTAGGTTGGCAATGCCGCATGTGCTGCGCTCTGGACATTCCAAATATACGGCAAACAACCGACGAACTTGCCTGGCAGCGTTCGTTTCGCTCGCTGCGTCAACAGTGTTTTGACGCCGCAAGCAGCGTCGAAGCCGCCGGGCCATTTTTGTCGCTTGTTTGCAACGTACTCGCTCCACTCAAGCAACCGGCGACAATGAAAAGTATGTTTTAAAACCACATTCTGCATTTTGGCACTGAATATAAAGTTCTAACTACTATGCCAAGCTTAATCTCAAAGAAAAGCCTAGTTTAAGTTTAAAACGTTTTTCGCATTGTCATTAGCTGCATGAGCTTCCTCCGTATAGTTGGCAAAGGTTGACTCTCCGTACAGGCTCTGCGGGTGTAACGAGAATATATAAATATTCAAGCAAAAGGAGCCCAAAAGTTGTAGCCCCGCCGGGGATATCTGAGCCATCAAGTTACACTGTCTGCAATTGTCACAGCCGCTATAGCACCAAACATTCATCCCCAGTAGTTAAACTTCTTTTTATATTTCTAGCGCGCTGCCACGCGAATTGAGTAATCCCGTTTCCTATGAACTACAAAATTCCTTGCGTTATGGTGTTCAGAAAGGATAGTGCCACCACAATTTTCTAGACACTTACCTCTAGCGTGGTCACCCGAAAGGTTTCAATTCAAAGAGTTCATCCCCGACAGGTAAACCGATACAAAAGTTCTCAAGATCTACATTATGTTATCAGAGTTCAGTAAAAACGATAACTCCACAAAAAATATAAACACTCCCCCCCTCCTCACGCCGTTTAACACCAAGGAACCGCCCCCCCTAAAATGGAGGTCTGGATCCGCCCCTGGTTAGAGACCCCGGAATAGCGATTGTACTGCACTGGCTAAATTTCTCTCCTACAGCTGGGAGACTCGTCGCCCGTTGAGGCAGACCAAGTTCTAGGCTGTATAAACATACACACAACCCAATACTTTTTTGTAGAAGTCGTGTGACAATGTTAATTAGAAGAGACCTAACGCATACTGCACACATTGTTCCAGTACACGCAACGAACGAATACCTTTGTGCGACGATTTCAAACGGAAAAGTGAAGTTAAAAAAATTCGCATCACATATTCCCCACAAAATTCATATTCGACAAGCAGTACTTGCAATCTATCCTATAAACACAATGCCATTGCCATAAATTTTTACGGGTGATTTTAATGATATCCTTGAGGAAGAGGCTTGGCGGAGCTAACCGATAACGAACACTTATCTGCCCTTCATAACGCAACAACAACATATTGCAACGGAACGGAAGACAGCAACTGCCTTGACTTGACGTTCGTTTCGGCAGCGCTAACATCGCAAACAACGTGATTTGCAGATAGTAGGACGTTTTAAAATAGCGCACGCTAAAGCTTTGCGTACGCAAAGAATAGCGTCGTCGCACTGCGCATGCTCCGAACGCAAACCAGGTTTTGCACTTTGCGCGCGCAATTTTAGCGCGCGCTATTTCTCGGAAACAGCGTGCGTACGCAAAGAGTCTTTGCGCTTCTCCAAGGAGGATTCGTGATGAGAAGTTGGCTAAAGCCAAGACGAACAGAGTTTAGAAAAATGGCGGCTTCCAGGGGATTCGGTCGGCGGCTGCTTCGGCGGCATCCTCGCGACTGCGATTTTCAATACGGGACGACATTGCACTCGGTTTGGCAACGATCACCGGCAACTTGATGCTTGCGACGCGCGACCATTTCTCGGCGAAGGTACGATGTGCGAAGGTCAGTACACGAGACCTTTCTTGCCGAGGCGACGCAAGCCAAGACGCAAGCGGACACGACCGGTCAACCGCTCGCGTCGCATTCTCATGTTTAGACAAATCTAAAATAATACTCTGAACCAAAAAACTTCTTTGTTTCTAAAATAGCAGCATTTCGTGTGTGAAATAAAAAATTCTGACTGTATCTTGGTGGCGTCGCAAGCACGAGCTGCTTGGGCTTTTGCGTCGCGACGGAGAAACGTATTCTAAAACTCTCTTGCGTCGCGTGCGCTAATACAAACGCTAAATTTAGCGCTAGGGTGCGCTAAAATTGCGTACGTTATTCTAAAACTCCCTATTGAAACTCGTGAGAGCAACCACATACCCACGTGCGTTACCATTAATAGATTCACTAACGTACAAAAATACGCACTTTGTTCTACAAACCAAATTAAATACGTTCAAAGAAGCAGTGACAAACGAATATACAAGAAAGTTACTGAAGTGTCTCACTTCGAAAAGGTAATTGTATGTTGTGCAAAAAACAACAACAACAACAACAAGTGCGTTTAATGTCCTTTCCACGCAAAAATCTATCGACGCCGAATATGAGCGCCTCCACGCCATACGTCGGAGGCCAGAAAGACGATCCAGGAGAACTAAGACATTAGAAATCACCGTGAATCACGCGAAGTAAAAAACAAAAAAAAAAAATATTGCGTCATTTCAATAAACTCGCTGACATGCTGGAGAACGGTGTGTGAAAATATAGATCCGAGAGGAGCCATTATATAATATTCAGTCTCGCGCTAGGACTCAAACTGTTTTCGTCACAAAACCGTCCATTTTGTTCACTGGAGTTGCCAAGAAACTGTACGAAGAAATGAGTGGCAAACCAGTTCTGCATTTTGTTTGCCAACGTGCCCAACCCAATTCAGCCACTCTTGATCCCGCACTATAGCTAGTCGTGCCGTTAATGCGTGAAAAAGGAACGACCTTATCATTATGGGTGAACTGGATGCTGCACTGTCATCTGTGAAACCTCACACCTCGCCAAGACCTGACGGCATACAGTACAGTATTTGATACATATGGGGAACGACGCAAGGAAATTTTTTTTTTTTAATATATACAACTCTTCACGAATTAACGCAAAGTTTCCTGACTGATGGAAAATGGCAAGGATTGTTCCACTCCTAAAGCCCGGCAAATCACCACTTCAGTTGAGCTCGTACCGTTTAATGGCACTCGCTTTTTGTGTAGAAAAAAATTATAAAAAAAAAAAATTATTCGCCGCCGACTAGATGGCATCTTGGACAGGGATGTCTATATCCAGGCATCACGCAAGGCTTCCGACGAGGTGGGAGCTCCATCGACGATTGACCTAGAAACTTACATGCAACAAGAATGATCACATTGTAAGATCACATTAGCGGCTTTTTTGGCCATCGAAGGAGCATTTGATAATGTCACCCTAGAAGCGATATTTCAAACTCTCCGTGAAATCAGGATTGGGGGACGCTTATACATATGATGGATAAAAAGCTACCGTACAGGACGATCAATTTTTCTGTCAACAAATGACACACGCTCTCTTTACCCGGTGACTCGCGGTTTTCCTCACGGGGGTGTCCTCAGTCTTATATTGTTTAATAAAGGACTCATCTGTATAACCAAAATACTGCCACCAATCACTCGGACATCTTTTTACGCCAATGACATCTGTATATGTGCCTGTGGATTTACACGAATTCAAGCAAAAGCGAGGATTCCGCGTACTAAAAAAAATATTTATATATTCGTGAACTCTAATTTCCACTGACAAATCAGCAGCAATTGCGTTTACCCGTTGCAAAGTGGACAAATGCCCATTTAAGATACGCAAGCTGCTAACACTATCCTACGTCAAACGCCACTCATTTCTTGGAGTCACAATTGATAGGGGTCTGGCCTGGCCACCTCATTTTTCATATTTGTGTAAAAAGCTCTAGGGGTTTGAAGATTATGCTCGTCGGTGGAACCATATGGCGCGCGACGGTATGAGCCCTATTAAAGATTTGCACGGCCTTGCTCGTTGGCTTAATGGGGTATATAGCTATTTTATGCATGGCACACGCCCAACCAACATCAAGGCCCTCAAAGCAGTTCAGGCACGTGGTCTCCGTGGCTGTTTAAAGGGATACTGAACCAAGGAATTTAGTGTCCATAATAAGTGGCGCACGTTCTTTCCACGAGCCAGCAGCCGCCGGTGTGCGCGAGCACACGCAACAAAAATGACGTCACAGACCTCCATCCGTGGTTGAGATGACAGTGAAATGTATGGGCTTCGGACCAAAGGAGAATAAAGACAAGTTTTTCATCTACACAGTGGTGCCTGGTGTAAAAAGTAAGCGATGAATTGGTCTAACAAGCACGTAGCTTTCACTTGTAGAGATGAAAAGCCTATCTTTATTCTCCTTTAGTCCGAAGCCCATGCATTTCACTGTCATCTCAACCGCGAATGGAGGTCTGTGACGTCATTTTTGTTGAGTGTGCTCGCGCACACCGGCGACTGCTGGCTGGTGGAAAGAACGTGCGCCACTTATTATGGGCACTAAATTCTTTGGTTCAGTATCCCTTTAAGCCTGTCCGCATGTGCCTGAACTCTGGGCACAGTTGCTTAAGCTCGTGCCACGTGTGTAGAAGTTCTACTGCTGCAGGAAACATTGCGAGCTCAGGTAACACATGTAACCAAACATTGTCATCCCTTACTTGCTCACGTTACCTCCAAACGACCTAACTCAAAGTATTCTGAGGAATCGTCAAAAATGGAGCGATACTTCCAGGACGAAATAGGTTCATTTGACCTGTCAACAATTCCCTTATGCAGACTTCCTGTCCCCGTTGCAGCACTTGAAATTAAAGGTAATAAAAATAAATCAAACACACCATTGCTAGTGGTAAAGCAACTCACTTTGTCGACTACCGCCTCTATTGACGCGTCAAGAACTCTCGCATATACAGTCGGATCTTTTGTCAAAAACAGTTCCACTGCACGCATGGTGATTCCATCATTCCATCAACGAGGAAATTCAGGCTAAATCACAAGACTTCCTCGACATTCGCCGAACTAGTAGGACTGCGAGAAGCCTTTAAATTTATATTGATAAAGTTGGCTCAAACATGGACAGTGTTTGCAGACTCTAGACCGTCACTCCAAAGCATCTCTACACGTACATACGACGAAGGAAAAATGAACCGATTGTTTTTGTCCTTTATGGCGATTTTAAGAAATGGGTTGATAAGAAACCGTTTGTTGAATTTCAGCGGATTCCTGGACATTGCAAGATACCTGAAAATGAGGCGGCAGATGGTTCTGTGACTTCAACACATTCCTTATTCCCCAACGTGAAAATGCCCTGCTCTAGAGGCGACGTCTCTTCGCTAACAATCCCTATGCCCGAAATGCAATTAAACGTTGGAAGAGTGCTGCACAACATTGCCCTCTATATCTACTGGATCTAGATCTCACCTATTTTGTGCCACGTAACATACCCAAGCGAACTGAAGCTGCTACACACCGATTACACTTGGATGTCTCTTACACGGAAAAATTCATGCACCGAACTGGGAAAACGCGCAATCCCAACTGTCCAGGGTGCAATCCTATGGAATCTATATCCCATATATTATGTGAATGTACTTTTTTACGACACAGAAAGCGAACTTCTAAAGAAAAACAGTGTCACATCAAGACGACAGACCATTTACGACGTCCAAAATACTGCGGGCCTGGGACGGAACTCCGCCGATTTTTGCGCGACTTCAATAATCCAAAGACATCATCTGAATGCCGGATGGATTCCTGATTCCCAAATGATACCTCGTTACTCCAGATTCCTACAAGTTAATTAAAGAAAGTAATATTTCGCTCGCTGCCAAAACCAATACATCGTTCTCCCCAGTTTATCTCTAGTTTTCCCCGTCATCTAAACTTGACGTCACCGGCGGGCAGCGAGGCGCGCGGCTGGCAACCTGCATGGTACGCTCACGTTCGACTTTCTAGCGTCAAATAGCGAGAAAACAGTGGCTCTCACGCTATAATATTTCCTAGTTACACAAAGTATGACCTTTGGCTACCTGCTAAACTATGAGAAAGTAAAAAAAAAAAAAAAAAAAACTGGGATTCTGAGATAATCGTTTTTGCAACTCAGTACGTTCAAGCCACGGCTCGCTACTTTCGTGAAATCGCTATCAAACCTGTTATCCTTTTATCAGAAGCTGGTAGTTACGCTGGCGAAGAAAGGCCGAAGAGTCACGAAATACATCCTTTGACAAATTTCCCAAACACCACGGAGAACGCTAGGAATGCGGGTGCAGATGCCACACACGCTCGTGGTACCTGAGGGAACGTGCCGTTTGTTTTAGATTTTCTTTATAAACGTTACTCTTAAAGACGCCAGCAAGTGTAACTACTCCTGTAACATGCATATTTTCCTTGGTGCTTAATTAATTTAGCAAAATATCAATAGACCATTCCAGAAAAGCGCTTTTGATCAGTGCCGTTTTCAGCGTTCGTGCGTGTGGCGCGTACTTTGCTCGCCTTCCAAATCGGCGAACCTGCGCGTTCTGGGCTTTGAACCAACACGTCTAGACTGTGATCCTCGTAAAGAATGAAATGTATGGAATTGAATGAACCGCATGCGTGTAAGCCAGATGGCTGGTTACTGTTCATGAATATCGAGCTAAAATGACGCTTAAAAAAACTTCGCAACCACCGAGCCAAACATCAAAGTGCAATGAAGGAGCTATAAAATACACAAATACACTATTCATTTTTGAATAAAGAATATTTGCTTGGATATACAATGGTACGTAAAGTACAGAAATGCATCATACAATTTTTAATCCAAAAAGAGTTAACAATTGTTACAACAAAAACATTGTACGGATATTTCTTTTTTCTTCTTTTGTTTTTTGTTTACTGTCTGAGTAGAATGCAACGCGCTCAAACTGTCATTCGCGAGTGCACGTGGGAAGGAAATAAATCTATGTACAGGGTGTCAAAAAAAAAAAAAAAAAAAAAAAAAAAAATTACACTTTTTTTTTTACCGCGAAAATAAACTAGGCATCGCCGAACGCTCATTCTCCGCCCAAAGGTATAGCGCTAGAGGTCACAACCAGATGCCAAATTTTCAGCCCGATCCGATAACTTAATCAGAAGTTATAAGTGATTTTCTGAAAATTTCAATAAGAAAATGGAGCTCATTTTTGCCACCCCCCTGGCTACGTGTTTGGCTCGACGTATACAGCACATTGACAGTGAATTGACGGCATTAAGTTTCACGAGCGGCTTTATAACCGAGTTGTGCAACTTATTAAAATAGCCAACGTACGTGTGACTGACTGCAATAAAAGTAATCGGGGTTTTCTTAGCCCTACTGAAAAACCTCAGTGTTTTATTTCTGCAGTCTTTGATACCTACTTAATCTGTTTAATATGTTATGATCGCACCGTGATCAAGCCTCTCGTAAAAGTTGCGGACGTCAGTCTGACGCCACTGCGTTGTACGTCAAACTGAAGTTTTAGGGTGTATTATGTATTATATGTGACAAAGGGTGTAACGACTACACCATTTTTTTCGTACAGCGTGGTCCTTACAGCCTCATCCTTTATATACTCAGAGAATGTGCTTCAAGTAAAGTACAAGTGTTCTAAACCTATATACTTGAACTGGTAAAGAGAGTTTCAGAGAAAATAGAGTCTTTTCGTCCTGTGTAAATAAACGACGCGTCGCGGGTGCTCAGACTCCGTGAGAACGTGACGCAAGCGGTTGGGATCAAATGCAAAAGTTTGAGAACATGACGTTGCCTGAATCCAAAAAGATAATTGAGAAAAAGGACTTTTTCAATGAGCCTCGGAGGTCCACCTAAACCTAATTTCGTAAAAACCAAAACAAAACAAAAAAGCATTCTGGGTATCTTTATCATCTATTTCAGGGAGACAAACTTGTCAGCAAGAAAGAAAGCAATGTACTCTTTCTTGCTGACTGTCTTTCATTGATATAAATTTCACGAGCGTTCACAATACCATTTATTTTTTTGGCTTAGGTGGGCGTTGGATCACCGAAAAATTTCATGTTTTTTTTTTTAATTCACATATTTATTTTTTAATTCAGACAACGTCATCTTCTCAAAACTTCGCGTTCTATCCCAGCCGCTTGACGTTCTTACGGAGTTCGAGCTTTCTGCGACGCGTAGTTCATTTATCCGGATCGAAAAACACGGTTCTCTTTTCTCGGGAACTCCCTGTACTTCAAGTACGATGTACTTAAAGTACTTCCTAACACTTGATTCTAGAGATGTTTTCTAACGTACCATACCAACTTGCCCAGCAATCAGCACTTGTCGAGGAAAAATAAAATGCAATGTGAGCGGACACATTGAACTTCCACATTGTCCCTGCTGCGCGCATCGCATTTTTCCGTCCGAACCTTATAGAGCGTCGCCATTGGCTGGGATCCTCCTATCGTTAGCCGTGATTAGCTGTCTCCGTGTCCAGCGGGACAGTGAACTCACAAACGGTTATTTTATTTATTTCTTCTTTTTTTTTTTGGGGGGGGGGGGGGGGGGAGGGGGGGGGAGGCGTACGTATCGGCAAAATAGCAGTAACGGCATCTTATGCAGCACTGGTAGACCCATCATCTCATTAGTACTGGGTGGCCAATAAGATGTCAGCAATTCCTCCAATAGCTTCCCTCTTCTCCCCCGCCCCCCCCCCCCCCCCAAAAAAAAAAAACAAGCACAAAAAAAACACACACACAAAGCAACAGCACCAACAACAAATTAGCTGACGAACCAATAGTAAAGTGGGACTGTGGACAATCATTATTAACGTGCATTAACGCAGGAAAGGGGTGAGGTGTGGCGGATCTATAATTGTACCTAATTATCACTGCGGTGCGGCGGTTAATGAATCGCCAAGTTGCCTCCCTGGAAACGGTGTGAAGCGCAATACGAAGTAAATGAAAAGTTAAGGCTTTGATTGGTTACACTCTTCGTTTTTTTTTATTGGTCATGATAAGGTATACAATTTTAATGGTTGCGGTTAATGAACGTCATAGTAAAGGCTGTTTTGGGTGCTGACTTAACTAAACCCCCATTTCGGTCTTTCGTTGTACTGGAAAGCATTTTCTTAAATATTCGCTATTACAGATCTAAAAAAAAAAAAGAGTCTGTCCGCATTAAGAACAGGTTAATAAAAAGCGACACTGAGCTTCGAAAAAAAAAAATCTATTTCTTAAGCCTTTCGGTAGGTCAC